>NW_028301607.1:14787878-14939393 GCF_987345545.1 Pholcus phalangioides
CCCTGCTTCCCAACTCAAGGAGATATCGAAGCGTTCCCGAAAGGTGGGTGTGTATAAGGAATATTATTAAATGAGTACATGTGTGTGTGTATATAAATATATAAATTTGTATAACAGAATAACAAGAAGTCCGGCTACAAGCGTAGATATCAACAAAATAATTATGATGAATCGTGATCTAAAAATCGATGCCTAAATTAATATTGTATTGTCCTTAGCATGTCTGGACTCGGTAACCAAAGTTCCGTTGGTGGCAATCCATCCGCGTGCGTTGGATGTCACGAGTTGTAATCGTGTAGGCCGCACAACGGCAAATCGACGCCCCGTTTGTCACATGGAGGTCCAAGTCAACCAACCACAAACATACCAAATACAACTGGCCATAATAGCTTCTTCAGTGAAAACGTTTTTAACACTACAGTGGTATCTCGGCTAACGAAGATGATTCGTTCCTGAATCACGTTCGTTAACCGAAACGCGATTTTCTGTAGGTTTCAATGCAAAGTTATTTAATTCGTTGCAGGCTCGTTCTCTGCTCAGAACTTAAAAGATAAGTGTTTCATACCAACAAGGAGTGCTATAAAATGAACAGCCTCAAAATTGGATTAATGAGAATTCACAGGAAGATGAGGAACTGAAAATATTTTTATTTTGCACAATGTATGTACACAACCAACCTTTAGCCTACTAAAGCTGGTGTTGTCACAACCCAGTCGAGTTCGTGGGTGCAAACATCATTTGTGTGTGTGTGTGACCATTTGTTGTTTGGCCAATCTTGCACTGAAAACATAACGCCTTTTTTTCTCGATGCATTTACCTGAAATGATTTAAAACATTCAGGAATAGAAAGAGAGGTGTATGTGGAAAGCGATTCTGACGTGTACATGAGTTAATTGGGAAGGAGTGACAGTAATTCTCCGATGACGACTAGAGCTAAAGTTCAGCTCACGGCGTGGCTGTTTCATGTTAGCGCTTGCATCCATATCAACGAAAATAGTCGTTAGCCGAAGCGGAAATATCACGAAAAATATCTTCAGCCGAAAAATTCAAAAACTGAGGCGTTCATTTGCCGAGGTATCACTGTATTTGTAAAAATTGTTTTGATAGCATAAAGCAACTCATCACTAATCTCCTTTACCTTATGGAAAGAAGTGCAGGAAACAGTCAGGAGTGAAGCTAGTGACTTGATTGGTCTAATATGAAAATATTGACTATAATAAATTATTTTACATAGTATTTCCACCAACAAAAAAGTAAACATGATAAATTCTTGAATTTTCATGTTATATAAGTATCGTGTGCTCTCCGCGGAAAAGCGTGTTGTTACTCCAAATGATATACACAGCAGACTTTGCTTATTACAATCAAGATAATGCTACGATTCGGGTATTGTTACCACTTTTACAAAATACGGAACGGGCCAATATCATAACATGGAGAAATGCTCTTATATAGTTATCAGGTCTTCGGTTCCTGCTTATTTTTCCTTCGTTTTCTCCTATAAGTTATCGTTATCAATCTGCATGACCTCGTAGCTGGTCAGCAGATGCCCCCCTTCCATGTTGACAAAGATTTCTGTACTCTGTTCACAATGTCCTAATCGCGGATTAATAGTAATAGTAACCGCAATATATATATTTGACTCGGTTTTTGTACGAGGATAAACATATAAATATTATTTATTTACAAAATAGAGACATTAGGAAAAACATGCGGCTATTGTTACATGCATCATCGACTCTCTCGTCTCCGGCATATCGTGCTACTGCGCAGATGCAGGCGCCAAGCGTGCAGCTCTATTAACTATTTACTATTACTACTCTAGTTACTATATTTGCGGCGATTCACTACAGATTTTACCCCACCGCACCCTGTGAACACGGTGTGAACGATACACAGAATAATAATTAACATAGAGAGAGAAAAACGATGTGACTCCGCTGTTCATACGAAGTACGAAAGCCTGGATAACCAAGCGGAGATCGAGATTAGTTCGGAAAGAAAATTCACATTTCTCTGTGGGGAATCGAACCACCAATCTCTCACTGTCCGGATGAGTGTTCTAACCATTGAATTGCAGAGGTCAGATATTTTCATTCCTTAGATATGCATGAATGCTGAATGGGACTGCATGGGCAGCCTCGTAGCTCAGCTAAAATAGCTCTTACGACGTTAGCCCCCAGATGGCGACATATAGAGAGAAACGGTATCACTCTCCGCTGTTCATACTAACTACATCTCCGCTTGGTTATATAGGCTTTCGTACTTCGTATGATTAAAAGATACAATCACAAGTATGAATTAATGAGCAGATGCAGCGGCGCCATCTCTTGACATATATATTAAACATAATTTGCTATTTGTGAGGCGATTCACTGGAACTTTCTTCCGGCCGACGTCATTCATAGTTCCTCGGTCGGAAGACTTTCACAAAGAATTGGTCTATAGAACGCGCATGCGTACCGTATCTATATCATAAAAAGTATCGTAGTTCATAATACACGTTAAAAAAGTTGAATTGTAACTCTTCAAAAAAACAGGTATTTCAGCTTAAAGGGAATGGAAATGTCTTCAAACACTAGAAGAAAAGGAAATTAAAGAATTGAACATTTTGAAACATAATGTGTAGGGGAAAAAAACGGCGTTGGCATGTTAAATACCACACAATTCTCCACTGAAGAAATGACGTTATTAGTCTCGAAAAAGCTATTTAGTGTTTCAATAGTGGCAATCGTTTGGTGTAATTTTAGTGACAATCGTTGTATTTCAGTTTCCGCACTGTTTTCAAATGGCATTCCCTTTATATTGGAAATATATCTGGTTGAAAACACCTACCAGATGTACATCTACCTGATGAAAGCATATCTGGTAGATGTGTGTTTTGTACTTTCTTTTTTGTGCAGTCACTACTTTTTTCTACTTCGTGTTATTTAAGTTTTTGCATAAATCTTTTAGAAACAAATTTTCTTGGTTCTGAACACAATCACTATATATAGGAGATGTTTTTCTACTTCCACAGTTCTAGATAACAAGATATTTCCCCCCTAACGAGCTTGAAGCGGCTACCGATGGATGAAACCTTCATTTCCAACCAATTCGTTAACGACAGTAAATTTCAATATATCGATATGATCATAGTTAGTGTGTGGTGAAATAGTGTCTTCACATTTCTTTGATGAATAATCCAAACACCGAACACTTTGAATTTTACAAAATGTCGTATATATAACGAAAATACTATAAGTAGGGGAGCTTGTTATGAAGTGTTGATCACGTCTTTATAATAATTGGACGTTGTTATGACTACTACATGTTTCAATTAAGTATGAATCATTTCTTTTCTTGTACCCAGGTAGGCTGTATCACCTCATTATCCGAAGGGTATTTTCCTTGATCTTCCAAGATTTCCATTATAGAGACTGGGATGGAACGAGCACATTCCCGTCGTCGGCAAAACACTGAACCAATAAGGGAGAAATTAATGAAAAACATCTAAACTATATCTAGACACACTTCCCTTTCTTCGTTCTCTTTCATAAACTCTTAAGAGATTCTTAAAGAAGGAAGAACTTACGATCTGTGAGCTAATATTTTTGTGACCTTTCCTGCCCTCACCACCTTTTGTATTTACCGTAACTCGCTTCATTTAGCGCTCTCGAGTTTTCGCTACCCTCAGCTAAATTGTGGTGTGTGTGCAGAACTTCGGTTTGGCCATTAAATTTAATCGTTTCTCCCATCGTTAACGGAACAAGGCTCTCTCACTCTCTCTATTCGATCTATATAAGTATATATATATATATATGGACGGATATATACGTATGTAATGGCGGCTTCAGCACTGATCGATCTCGAACCGTTAGGAAACCACTTTTCCTCCAGATCCTGCTGCGTACGTTAGTTGTTGAGGAGTGTAGGAAAAAGTGGACTGCGAGAGACATACTTTCCTTTATCCCGCACACAAGTACCGTCTTCTTTCATGTGCTTTAATAAAGTGCTTTTCGATTTCTTTCCGAGTGAAATGGAATGTAATACTCAGAATTCTGTAATTGTCTCAAAGAAAGAGAGAGAGAGGGACGGAAAAATATTTCCCCATTTACTGATTTAGAGATTAATCCTCACATCACTGTGCGAATTAGTTTTGTCCCTTTAGTTATATACCTACCTGTACTTTCATTGATTTCTCAGATGCATTTTCAATAAAGATCCTTCTTTGGCGGGCTGTTAATGGAATGCACTTGAGAGGAGAGAGAATCATTTCTGCAACATTAGTCTTAGATTAATTTTTATTGTGAATAAGTGCGTAAATGGGCCACAAGAGATGGAGCAGGAGATATCGAGGTTTAAAAACAAAACTGGAACGTCCGGCATCGCAATCAGTCAAAGATAACTCTTGCATAGTTGCTAAGTTTGGACCCCCCCCCCCTCTCCCGGGAAGAGGGTGGATTTTATTCCAGGGAGAAATTAAGAACTTTTCTTAATTTCTGGTGAGTTTAGATAATCAGTTTCGCTTTTAAATAAGTCATCTCCGCTATCTTCAGTGCCGTTCTGACGGGCTGTGGGATAGGACAGGAAATACCAACCAAGGATCAGGATCACAAGCTCTTCATCATGAAGAGCTATATTGCTTAAGCTGGTGGGAAAGAGTTTAAGGACAACTGAAAAATCACCGTATCTTCAAAACTTGTGCTTTGAGATGAATGATAATTTTGGATAACCACAAGTGAAAATAATATTCTACACAGAAAATAATTTCGATGAATGTTGCACGTTCTTATCGGGAAAAAAAATATGAAATTAAAGTTAACCCGAAAAATTGTTAGAATATTCATATTTTCAAAGAAAGAAATTTTCATTTTTTTTCATGCTGGTGAAACGGTCGAGACTGTTTTGATCAGTCATGCACTGGAAAATCAATTTTTTTTTTCTCTGAAAGTGTAAAGATGCCAAAGAGAACAAATTTATTGGACATTGAAAGGGTGAAAAACTTGCTGTCAGAGTAAACACGATGCCTGGTCATGAAGTGTCGAGAAGAACTAAAAGTGAGAGAGACTGAAGACATTGTTGGTTACAGTTTTACAAATAGGACCGAATAGAACTGTGGACCGAAAGCTTGCAAAGAAGGCTTCTTCCCCCTACCATTCTTCACAAAAGACGATTATTCAGTTTTTACTGGAAAAAAAATATCCTATAATGCAATTCACAAGAAACAAAACTTGCCTTTTACACGTCTAACTGTGCCTGACGTGATAAAAAAATTGAAATGTCTAGTATGCAAAACCGAAATGCAACTCCTCGCCTTATAAAATAGCAAACAACAGTGACGTGAATCCGCCAAATAGCGTGATTTGAGAAGCAATCTAGATTAACTCGATGGTATTAAATATCACTGACCTATGCAATGACAGAACCATATTTTGGAAATATAGGCATATAAGGACAGAATTTCTGTGTGTTTCGGAGGAACTTCACACACACACACACACACTACTTTTAAATAGTTTCACAAAAAAAAAAATTGTGATACATTCCTATGCGATTCTGTTTTGCTTTTGTGTTTTCTACCTCCCCTAGAAGTTTGTATGTCGAGTTTTGAATCACGCTGCATATACAGTCGGGCCTCGATATTTGCTGACTTTATATTCACGGTTTTCGTATTCGAGGTGTCCTTTCCAGCTTTCTAGAAAACATGTTCTAGTACTAATTCTCGTATCAGAAAAGAAATATATACGTGTTAAATACACATTCTCAAAAAAATCTCCTGCAATTTCTTCCCTCGTACGTCTTCAATGTTATTTTCATCTCCACATCTACCAATCAGCTGCTTGAGCGGATATTATGCGAACATTTATGGCTCGCTGTGCACATTATTCAATGATAATTGTCTCCTATCGAAGAAGATACAAATGGAGGAAAAATTTTAACGTCTTAAATGGATGAATTTCACAGATGTCATTAGCGTCATTGCTAGAACTGTGGAAGCTATAAATATGGGAACAGTCATCTCCGTGTTAGCAGAACTTTTTCCACAATGCGTGATCGAGGACACGTAAATTTCTACGGAACCAACCGGAAATGTTATGAAAGACATTGTCACGTTAGTGAAGCAAGTACATGAGAACGATTCAATGATGTGAACTGGACGTAGAAGAAATTGTAAAATTGACAGCATTCCAGAAATCGATAGAAGAGTTATTAATCGAGCTGACTGCTGAGGAAGATGGTAAAGATTAAGCAGTGGAAGAAAAATTCATTATGAGCAAGAGCTTCGTAAGTATTAATATGAAATGGATTGTTTCCATAACAAGAGTCATAGACCATGTATGTCAATTTTTCCCTATGTAGAAAAATTGGAAGAGGAAGACTTATTACCACATTCTTTATTTCTTTCTCTCAAACTGAATACGGTCCAGGCTCTATCAACTTTAACCAATTCCAGCCATTCAAGGAGCAGCAGAAAGTCGGGCGTTATATAATCAATTAAATCAACTGAAATAAAGAAGAAACGGCTAACTTTCAGTACCGTAGTCTTTCAGAAAACATCGCCGAGAATAACTCTGGATGCCTCCTTCCACAACTGTCACACAATTCAGATACAAACGAGTCGTCTAAAAAACAAGATTCTGAATTGTGTTATCCGTGGATTTTCCATATTCACGGTCACCCCCAGAACGTAACCCCCGAGAAAATCGATGGACGACTGTACAAATTTCTGGCCAGTGAGGGGCAGAAATACGACATAGGCGGCAATTAAGCCTGGCAAAAGTTGAGCACCCACATAGAGGAAATGCGAAAAATCCATCTCTCCACATATCGATATACCGCTATGTGTATATGTCCACACAATTCCAATGCATTCCACAAACTTACCGGCTTACCGTAGTAAATTAAACATTATTGTATTTCGTGAAAATCAATTCTATATCATAGTATCCATGGATTATTGTCATCACACACACACACACAATAATCAATCTATAATTTAAAGCTACACGTATCAGGTTTCACGAGATGCACCATAGCCCATAGTACGCGAGATTAAGGGCTTCGCTTCGGTTCCCGAATCAATTACCATCACCTACCTGAAATTTAATGCGAAAATGAGCGCCCAGCTAAAGTAGGAAACTAATTTGTAAAATGAAGCATTTTATAAATATCACTTATCGGCTGATTAATTTCACTTCAGTTTACAGTTATTCGAAAAAGCACGCATTTACCATAAAAGCGGCGCAAATGACTGTAATCGAAAATGAAATGCTATCGCTGTCTCTTGGATAATCAACTGCTGCCCAGATTGCAGAAGGGGGAGGGGGAAAGCAAAAAGTAATTTTCAGATTGATAAACTGTGAAATCTGCAAGTGTTTCAGACATTATATATATAGAAAAAAAGTTAAATTAATGAAGAAGAGAGAGAGTCGATGGTGGAATTGTGGAGTCGTACTGATAAGGGTACTGCCGATAACTGCTAACCAGATGAATCGGGCAGTTTCAGTGATAAACGACCACAGAAAATCGAGGAAAGGGAAGAACGACCTTAATGTGAGTTTGTATAGTGGAGTTAGTGTTAATAAAACTTCATATACTACACAAAGAAGAGTATTTAAGACAATAATTTCTTTCTCAAATTGGTTCCAGTCCATTCACTCTTTATAGAATGATATTTTCTCACTTATCTGGTGGTAGATCCGTTCAGAAAAACCGCTATACCGTTCTTTTAATTTTCATGTACGTGTATATGCCCCAGTGAAAATTGCGGAGGCTGATTGCACATGAAGATTATTATTCATATAACTAATTATCACTTTGAGAGCGAGTTATCATAATATGACTACGGTGAGAAATGTATTCTTTAATAATAAGTGGTTTTTTTGCACGGAGCGCGAAGCAATGAAAGTGGGCATTACTGATAAAATCCCATTACATGTTAGAAGGAACGTGTTTATATTCCAGATCGAACCGATAAATATGAACGCATCAATATACGCTACGTTCATTATTTGTTTCACTGTAAAATTTAGTTTTCTGAAATTTATTCAATTCTTTATTTTTTATGTATATTTTTTTCCTTTTTGTTAGATGAGTGGTATTTTACCACTAGACAGACCTCCTTAGAAGAGATTTCAGGGGTTTCGTAAACTTGGATGACAAAAGCATGAGGGGGAGACTGCTGTACCTAGGGACAAAATTCACATTTTTTTAAAATTTTTCTCAGCCTCCTGGAAACATATTTTCACGCAGTAAAATGCTACGGTTTTGCTCCAAACTTTTGTAAATAAAGGTATACTTTTAAAATGTAAAATTTTGAATACTGAATTTTTTTAAAATTTAAAGGTATAATACTTTCGCCGTTAGGTACAACAACCTGATGTACCTACATACATAACACCAAACATGGCCCCCGCTCTGCTACTACTTCACCAAACACCAACTCTGGCCATATCGCTACATTGCAATTTACTACCATTAGTGAGATGGGTTGGAAGTGAAGGTACTGCCTATCGGTGGTCGCCTCGAGTTCGTTAGGGAAAAAATCTTACCTATATCCTCCCTTGGGTTCGAACCCGGGACGCTGACAACAACCTTCACGACGGCAGACGAGCATCTTACCACCATGCCACTCGGGCACAAACGCTTCAGTTATAAGTCCCCGCTCTGTTCCTTGCGGGATATAAGCGGTGATGTCCCTACAGACACACCCGGATTAATCTGCGGACATAATGCCACAAAATCTTTAATCAATCTTTTCGCCTCTAACAATCACAAGCCCATAGTCACCGACGATTCCGTATCGAAAAAAAACAATATAAAAGCAATTTAAAAACCACTCTTGCAGGGAACTTATAACTTATTTATAACTTTACAATCATGTTATTATATCAATTTTACAGAAAACCAAGAATGACACACTATTTTGTGAGGAAATTCGGAGAAAAAATAAAAATAATGAAGAATTAATAATAAAAAACCAATTTAAAAATATGGTCGCTGTAGCTGCGGACTCAAACGATTGTGTCTGAAGGTATAACATAAGCGGTGTTTTTTTTCTGAGTCGAGATAACACCAGGTAGGTTTATTTCTATGACTTTAAAATCAAAAATAAATCATCAAAGCCTTGATAATTAACTATGACTATGATAAATAATCATTAAACAAGTAGCGGGAAAGAAAAAATATAATAATGATGTTCTATTTGACATTCAGAAAGAACAAAACTGTTATACTGTATTTACCAGGAACTTCATTTAGGGGGGGCAGGGGAGGCCGTTGCCCTCCCCTGGCTTTCGAAAATACACTAAAAATGGTACATATATGTATATATATATATATATATACATACATTGAGTACATGTGCTTTGCCCCCCCCCCCCTGGAAAAAGTTGAAATGACGGCCCTGGTATTTACTTACCCTAATAGCCCGTTTACACGCGTTATTAAGTGATTTAGTGGTTAACTGAATTTTTAGTTGTTGTGTGCCCGCTCGAAAAAGTGTCCACATGTTTAAGTGATTTTGTAAATGCTCATTGGATAACACGAGACCACACCCACTAGTGCATGCGCATCATGCATAGTTAGTGGGGAAAAAAATCAGACTCTATTCTAGTTAACCATTAAATCACTTACCAACTAAACTCGTGTAAACGGCCCTCTTCTCCATACGTTTTTAAGTACTTGAAAACTGACGAATTAATCACTTAACGCTTGTAAACTAGCTTTCAGTCATCCACGAATCGAATTTTCGTGAGCAACTGCCTATCACTAGTTCACTTACACTGAAACCCTACATTCCCACTTATTTTCGGATTTTGAAATTAAATGTCCGTAGGTACAGCGGTCTCCCCTACTTATTTTGTGTTAAATATTATTCCTTAAAGGGGTCCGCGGCCTTCATGTAATCGACAAAAGGGGTCGTTGGCCTTCGTCTTATTGGCACAAATTGTTCATGATTCAGGAACCCCTGAATCAGTTACCTGCGCCTATATAAAGAAAGTTAGTTCAATTTTTCCAGCAATTTTCTATTTATGCAGCAACAAAAACGAAATATTAATAATTAAAAAAAATAATATTTACTGATTCTTACTGGTCATAATAAATAAATGGGTTTAATATTACTCTGTTTGTATTCGTATTAGAGTGATCACGTAAAAATTCAGAACATTCTAATAAATGTTTATAACATTGAAACCGCAACCGTAATCGACCTAATCAACCTGTGCATTCAATATACAGCATCAATATCATTCGTGAATCATGAATGTGTTACGGCAAAAGCCCTAAATTGACACGACCAATGTCCAAATGTCGGGCTTTTGCCAGCTAGTTCGCAAAATGGCCAAAGATCCCGGCTAAATTCCGGTAACAAAGACATGATTCGAAGTCATCGCTGAGTTGGCGTATTTTTTCGTTATAATTTTCTGCACGTTGGCTATGGCAACCCATCAAACAGCAGTCGCGATGCGGTAATCTTTATTTTTAATTTGCCAAAAAACTATACTATATGTTATGTCTATAATTAATATAAAATATTTTCTTTTTCCTCTGAATATTTTTTTTCTTTCGTCACAGAGTTAATCCAATGCAGTTACTTTATTCAGCCATATATCACACGTTGGCGATGAAAGAATGGATATGACGCCTACCGAACCGACACATCGAACTTTGGCCAGGGATATCCATTCTCTTCGCGAATTGGTCGGCCAAAGGTCGAATCATTTCTGAAAATCGCACTTTGACCGAAACTCTCGGCCATTTTGCGAATTGGCCGTGCTTCGAGCTTCGACATTAACATACACATTTTGATATCTTAATGTGAAAAATTTCTCATTTCGTTGCTAGAAAAGTAAAACACGAAAAATTTTATTCCTGTACGTAGGAGTTAAGCCATATTTATTTGTTTCTATTTGGGTAAAAGAGAGAGACTGGTCATGTATTATACTTCTTTATCGAAGAAAAAACAATAAATAAATATAATACATATATATAACCGAGGAAAAAATAATAAAAATGGCTAGAATGTCGAATATCCCGCCCTCTCTTCTATAGCAACATTTTCTCCCTGCCTTATAGTAACTTGCGATGCTATGGAAGAAGATAACTGAAAAAGGAAGGAAAAGAACTTTTTTTTGTTATGAGAAATAAAAAATACATATAATACACAATATCATCCGCCATTTCGCTAGAAAACCAAATATGAGATTTCTTTCTTAATTTTCTACATGGTAATATGATCACTCTTTCATCATTTTCTCTATTACTTTATATAGATATATATTTTTCAATCATATGAAACAACCGTAATTTGTCAAATGGGCCCTTTTTTAGGCGATTTTATTTCACGTTTCCATCGTCTTTGATCTTTTCCATGGCTTTTACTACATATTCGAGGTGATAGCATAAATCTCGAGCATATTTTCTTCTTCTTAAGTGATCGATATCAGTACGATATGAAGTGTAAATTTGAAATGTGTCATAGACGAAATCAATTAAATGTAAAAGGATTATACATTTATTATTTTTGCATTAAAGTAGAAATTGAAATATTCGCAAAAATGATAAGCAAAAACATTTCCCATTTTGATGTTTTATTTTGATGGATGATCCAATTTTAACAATATAAGTTTCACTTACGATGAGATTGTTTTATTCTTGAACTTTACATATTTTATATGTTAATGTAATTAAATTGACCGTAGAACGACGGAAGCTGTAATTTTAACTGCAAAGCTACTTTGATATGCGGTTATACCCGAACGGTTTATCTCAGGTTGTTGAAATTTCATGACTTTTCTCTCATATTGTTAAGTCTCTTGAATTTCTAACATATACATTTTCTAGGTAAAATGAAGTTCTACCTATAACGACGGGGTAGCGTTCATTCTGATAGCTATAGAGATATTTAACAAATATGATTGCAAAACATCTTATGCGAACATTATAATTGTTCTATCATAGTGTTCGCTTTTCTGTAGTAACCATTTTGTACCATTCAAAGACAGACTTTTTAAAAAAGCTCGTCGTCGCACATTATTCAATTCATTTGAAGTTTATATAGATCTTTGCGCGTTTTCACACTGCATTGCATTAGCTGGTAAAATGCCACAAAAAGTAATCTTCATTTTTCAGGATTTTACACACACTGATCTCCAGCTCGGGGTCTGAGACGATCTTATAAATCCACTACAGAGGAGCCCTATGGCCCCACCAAGATCCGAGCCCTGGTGATTGATGGGGAAAGTCATTATTTTACCACATATATCATGATTTCAACTGAGCCAAAAAAGAATTCTACAGTTGATTAGTAGAGAAAATGTAGGTCTTCAGTACCACGAGCACACAAAATTGAAATCGAGACAATGAGAATTTCTGCCATAAATAATGAAATTTAAATAATTCTACTAATTAGTGACGTTGATGTATAAACAAAATGAATTCATTCAGTGCACAATGCGATCAGCATTGAAAATTGTATCCCTTTTTAACTCCTTAACCCAGAGGTTCTCTAACTGTGCGCCGTGGCGCCTCCAACCTTTTTGTAATTTTTTTTCGAAAATATTCTTTGTTAAAAGAATATTTTCTTTTAACTTTCTCTGGGAAGCCGGCGTCTCTCACGGATAAACATTGAATAAGGAAAAGAGGCGTCTTGGGTGGAAAACGTTTGAGAACACCTGCTTTAAGCCTTACAGCGGCAATTCCGAGATCTCTCGTCATACTTCTTGATTTGCTTAATTTCGGTCACCCCGAAATATCTCGGGTTCTAAAGGTGCTTTTAATTCCAATGTGGCATTTATAATGCGGATCAGAAAAAATTTAAAAGCCGTTTAAAGGGTTAACCATGGAATATGTTTCGGAAAAACGCATCGGAAATGGAATTCTTTTTTTACCTGTTTAATTTCGTGCATTATATGAATAAAAAAGATACAAAAACTCAATTTGGCCTTCAAGGTGAAAAGAAAAAGCTATTTTTCTCCCAAAAAATGAAAAAAAAAATCACAAAAAGAGAAAAACGTGTAATCACAAACATTGTACTATTCAGCTGCTCGAACCCAGTTAGGTCGACACAACGAAAAAGTAACGAAACGTGAGATTAGTCTTTGTCGGTACAAGTCTTTTTGTACAAAATTCCAAAAAAATAAAAAAAGAATTGGTACACGAATAAGGGTATATTACGAAAACAAGTCAGAGACCGAATAAATACTGTTTTTTAGATGTTTCGTTTCGGTCAAAAAAGTAATTTATGTTAATTGGTTTTTTGTATTACGGCCAAAATGATCGCTATCCGTCGTTCTAGTGTTAAGTTTAGCGTTTGTCGAAATTCTAATTCATAGGGAGTTATTTTGGTAAAAGCATTTTCATTTCCGTTGAAAATTAAGGTTTATCATGAATCATTCTCCTGAAAATATTCGTTAAGAACAAATGGTTGTGTAAATGATTGTAAATAAGGGATTAACCTCATCGTTCAAGGGGCTTGTGTTCAATTCACTATTTAAAGGCTTGTGTATTACTATTATTTATTAAAAGTTTCTCAACCATATAATAAATAATAATAATATCTAATACCTCAGGACAAGATTATTCCCGTAATTGATTCCCTAGTGATATTGCTGGAAGTAATTATTTTGAGGTTATTATCGAAATTTCGAAAAGCACTTAAACCTTTGTGGTTGATGACGAATAGCATCAATGCAACAATTTATTTCAAAATATAACTATTTACAAAAAGTGATTTTATTTTTATGGGACAAACTTAGAAAGTGAAATAAAGTCGAAACTACTTTTCAGCTAATAGCTTTTTCCATAAAAAGATAAATGTACTCGACAATAAGTATTATCGTCGAAATGTTGTAGAAATCGGAAGATAGTCTATGCGTTTTCCCATATCTATCAATATCAGAGAAAATTAGTCTTAACCAGCTGAGGGGCCGCGACGCATATGTGAGTCAAAACTCTAGTGTACCAAAAGGGGCAGCAACTCACATATGCGTTCACCGAAAATGGTTTCGAAAGTGCCAGGAACGCACATCTGCGTCGAGAAAACCAGTTCCTTCCCCCATTCTTTTGTATTGCACCGGACACTAATACTGTCATGTCATACGCCCCTTTCCTTTCTCCATTTTTAATCTTTCAGACTGCCCCTCACTTGAAGATCTCTAAAATAAAAGGACACGGGAAAAGAAGAGTTGTGGGGCACACGTACCTTCCTACACATTGATAACACAAATACTCATACATACACGAACACAAATGAACAATTGAGTGTTGTTTGGCATCGGTTTTCTTCGAGGATTATCACGGAGACTACTTTGGGTTGGGGAGGTATTAGGAACTCAGCAGTGATATACTGTAGAAGCATTCTTGGATATCAGATAATTCCCGTCAACAAAGGGAAACAGATTTTCTTGTAAAAGACTTAGATAGACTGTAGCATATTTCATTCTGTCAATTTATCAATGTCGCCAATTTTTATTAAACGTTGTGTTTATCATAGAAATTTTATGCAACCTTTCAATAATTGTGTGCTGCAATTGAAAATTAAATACCTATAGCAATGTTGTAGCAGAGCAATAAAATCATGAGCGGAAACAGAGGGGACTGGTCGCCTCTACCGAGTGGCGTACGCAGGATCAACTTTCGGGAGAGGCATAAAAGACTTAGGGGCACAAAAATTTTCTTCCTGAGAAATTCTGAGTTACTACCCTTCAAAAAGCATTTATATTAACAGAAATTTTTAAATATAACATATAAAGAGAGTATTTTTTTTTATATTTCAATTTTTTTCTCATAAATCTAGTGAAACTTTCATAAGCGGCCAACCTTATTCTCTGGCCAACTTACCTTTGCGGCAAGTTTTTCTCGGAACGGAAAATAGGCTCCATAGACATAATAGAAAAATAACCCCTATTTCGCGGCCACCTCTGTATGCGATCAGCGGCCAACCTGTTGTCTTAGAGGAGTTTCACTGTATAATTTCTTTTTCCCAATTTTTAATGGGCTTGGGGGGTCGGTGCACGGGTCAGCCTCCCTGCCCCTTTGCCCCTACCACCCTCCGTTTCCCCAAAAATAAATCTGTATTATCATAGGCGGAGAGTGGAGGAGGAAAATCCGCCCCCTCCCCCTCGTTCGAAGTGCCTGCATCCGCTTATGAATGAAATACAGTGGGAACCTGTTATATATGTGTTATATTTATATGTATGACTTGGCAACAGCGCATAGCGCGAGCTTAAATGAGCGCGCGCCGTTCGATTGTCTGCGCGATTCGAGTTCTAGCGGCCATGGCGGTCGGTTGTGTTTCTCCGTAACTATTGTACCAATGTTGGAATAAAGCGCATTTATGCTATTGTGTAATTCCGAATGCTCCTTCAGTCTGACTCTTATAAATGTCTAGTGAGAGACATTTCAGTGGCGACGAGTACGGGATCTATCGTCATTCTGCAGGAGTTGAAAATCATCGTCTCGGCAGGACGGGAACAAGATAGAAGCAAGCGCTAGCGAGGTAGGCTTAGTTTCTTCAAGCGATTTCCTCATACGCTCCGGATGGCAGGTTTCGGGATAATCGGAGAATTCGACCGCGCGAAAGAACCGTTTTCGGAGTATGCCGAGCGATTGTATCAATATTTTGTTGCGAATGAAGTTACGGATGATGTCCGCAGACGTGCGATATTCCTATCGCTGGTGGGTGCGCCGACGTATGGCTTGATAAGGAGTCTGGTGTCCCCAGCCTTACCCACGGATCGAACGCTAGCAGAACTGATAGACGTTCTCAGGAATCATTTCGAACCGGCTCCGTCGGAGATCGTAGAGCGGTTCAAATTCAACTGTCGCTGTAGGAAGCCGGGAGAGTCTGTGCCAACCTTCATAGCCGAACTTCGAACTCTCGCCAGGTTTTGCAGTTATGGGCGTACTTTAGCGGAAATGCTACGAGATCGGCTCGTATGTGGGATAAATGATGACGCTATTCAGAGAAGGCTGTTGGCGGAAAGAGATCTGTCTTTCGATCGGGCGTCGGAGATCGCGATGTCGATGGAAGCGGCCTCGAAAAACGCCTCTAACCTGCGTGGTGACAACACGTCTCCAGCGGAAGTGCTGTTTGTAAAGCAGACGCGAGCGAAGCAGCAACTGAAAAGTTCCAGAGGTCATCACCCGTCACAAGCCAAGGTTATGTTTTCCTGCTATGCTTGTGGTGCAAGTGGACACAAGTCCTCAACTTGCAAGTTTGCCAAGAGTACGTGCCATTCATGCGGGAAGACGGGACACTTAGCCAGAGTATGCAAGTCAGTGAAGAACAGATGGAGTGTTGGAGTCAAAGGCCAAGGACGTTGTGCGAACAGAGTGAATCAAGTCGACCAGCTGGATAACTCGTCTCCGGCGTTCGATGTGTTGACGTTGAACTCGATGTCTGATTTCCCACCACCTTGTACCGTGCAAGTCGTGATTGAAGGGCTACCTATGGTAATGCAGGTGGACACGGGAGCACCTTTTTCGGTGATGCCTTATTCGATGTTCAAGAAGCACCGATGTCGATTTCCACCTTTGAAAGACACTCGTATAAAGCTCAGATCTTTTACAAGGCATAGTCTGAAGATAGTGGGCACGATGGATGTTTCTGTGAAGTACGAATCCAGTTGTGAAATGCTTCCGATCCTGGTGGTGGATCAGTGTTCCGTGATCTTGATGGGACGAAATTGGATCCGCGAACTAGGGGTGTTGAGCACTATTTATTCGGCTGGCTCTACAAACACGATCCAGGTTGACGTGAAATCTTCGTCACGGGACTTGCAGGCCGTCTTGGATGAACATCAAGAACTGTTTTCGGGGGGTCTCGGGAAGCTGAAAAATGTGAAGGTTCGTCTGAAAAGAAAAGGCTGTGCTTCACCGAAATTCTTCAAAGCTCGTCCCGTGCCTTACGCTTATAAGAAGAAGGTAGAAGAAGAAATAAGTAGACTTTTGGATTTAGGCGTTTTGGAACGAGTGTCGTCATCGGAATGGGCGACACCTGTAGTACCAGTCCTAAAGGCGAACGGTAGGATTCGACTGTGTGGTGACTTTAAGCTCACCGCTAACGTTGCGACAGATCTCGAGAGGTATCCGTTACCCAAAGTCGAGGATTTGTTCGCTCGTCTTTCAGGAGGAGTGACTTTTTCAAAGATCGACTTATCGGATGCGTACTGTCAATTGGAATTGGATGAAGCTTCCAGGGACTTATTGGTAATTAACACTCATAAAGGTTTGTTCAGGTACACGAGACTGCCTTTTGGGGTAGCGTCAGCTCCATCAATTTTTCAGAGAGAAATGGACAAGCTCTTGCAAGGGCATGAAAATGCGTTGTGCTACCTAGACGACTTGCTGATAACAGGCAGCTCTGTTTCGGATCATTTAAGGAATCTGAGCAAAGTGTTGTGTACTTTGCAGGAAGCTGGTATCAAGCTACATCCCTCGAAGTGCTCGTTCATGCAGACGTCAGTAGAATATCTGGGGCATAGAATCGATGCAGAAGGCCTACATCCAGTGCAAACGAAGTTGGAAGCCATTGAGAAAGCTCCTGAGCCAAAGAATGCGGATGAACTGAGGTCTTTCATAGGTTTGCTGACTTATTATGCAAAATTCCTTCCAAATATGTCCTCTATGCTAGCACCATTGTATAAGTTGTTGAATAAGAATTCATGTTGGAAATGGACTGAGCAGGAAAGGAAGTCTTTCCAAGAAGCAAAGAAAAGATTGTCTACATCTTCGTTGTTGGTCCACTTCGATGAAAGTAAGGAAGTGCGTCTCGAGTGTGACGCTAGTCCGTACGGAGTAGGAGCTGTGTTGTCTCATCCCTCAGCTGTGGGCGATCGTCCTATTGCTTTTGCGTCTAGATCCCTGACGAAAGCGGAAAGGAACTACAGCCAGATCGAAAGAGAAGCCTTGTCGTTGGTCTTCGGGGTTACACGGTATCGGAAATATCTTCTGGGAAGAACATTCACTTTGGTTACCGATCATCAGCCCCTAGTGAGCCTGTTTTCTGAGACTAAACCAGTGGCTCCAATGGCTGCTTCTCGCATTCAGCGATGGGCGCTTGTACTATCAGGGTACTCGTACAACATTGTGTATCGGAAAGGATCTTCTCATGCTAATGCTGATGCTTTCAGTAGGCTACCTGTGCCGACAACTGTGACTGATTCTCCAACGCCTGCTGATGTAATATTATTGCTGGAATCTATGGATGATGGCGATGACCAGATTTCATTTCCAGAAGGAGTTAGATGCTGATCCTGTTCTGTTGAAAGTGAAGAGATACATAGCACAAGGCTGGCCCAGGCGTGTAACGGCTGAAATTCATCCTTTCTGGCTCTGCCGAACTGACTTGTCAGTGGAAAACGGTATTATTATACGTGCGAATAGAATATATGTGCCACCAAAGTACAGGAAGTACGTGCTGTCGGAGCTTCATGGGGGTCACCAAGGTATGGGTGCTCTCAAAGCCTTGGCTAGACAGTCTGTGTGGTGGCCGAATATTGATAAGGACATTGAGGACTTGGTGCGTTCGTGCATCGATTGTCAAGTCGAAGCTTCCGTTGCTCCATCAAACTTGGCACCATGGCCTTCCACAACGGAGCCTTGGAGCAGAATTCATATCGACCATGCAGGCCCGTTTGATAACCACATCGTTTTGTTAGTAGTGGATGCTGCCACTAAGTGGTTGGAAGCAATTCCGGTGTCTTTGACATCGTCAGCTGCTACGGTCGCTGCATTACGATCCCTCTTTGCGAGATTCGGACTGCCCAGAACAATCGTCAGTGATAACGCAACATCGTTCACTAGTCAGGAGTTCTCGGATTTCCTTCGTAGGAACGGGATCATCCATGTCCGAGCTGCGCCGTATCACCCGCAGTCAAATGGGTTGGCTGAAAGAGCGGTGCGCTCCATGAAGGATGCTTTGAGGAAAATTAAGGGCGGTTCCTTCCAAGAAAGGCTTGACAGATTTCTGTTTCACTATCGAAGGACACCTGTTTCATCAACTGGTCAAGCTCCTGGTACGGCGATGTTCAACAGACTCATGAGAAGCAGGTTGGACCTGTTGAAACCGGGTCAACATCTGGCGACGGATCCCGATCTCAAACCCAAGTTTGCACCTGAGGATAAGGTATGGTGCAGAAACTACGCAAGTGGCCCAAGGTGGATCCCAGGAACGGTCTCCACTTCAAGGGGTAGGGTCATGTCGGAAGTGAGTACTCCTTCGGGTCACGTGGTTCGGCATCGGGACCAATTGCGTCAACGGCGTTCGGTGTCACCTTCGCGTTCAGCTGGTTCCGAGGTATCCCAGCAGCCCAATAAATCAGAGGGGCCCGATCAGACGGAGAATACCGAGTCCATCAGAAATGAACCAACGAAGGCAAGGAATCCTCAAGCTGTTGATTCATCACCTCCTCATCTGAGGCGATCGCAACGTCGCAGGCGACCACCTGAAAGACTAGGTGTGTAGTGAGTTGCGTAACTGAACTCGTGCATTGTAGTGCAGACTTTCTTTTAGAAGGGAAGGTGTTATATATGTGTTATATTTATATGTATGACTTGGCAACAGCGCATAGCGCGAGCTTAAATGAGCGCGCGCCGTTCGATTGTCTGCGCGATTCGAGTTCTAGCGGCCATGGCGGTCGGTTGTGTTTCTCCGTAACTATTGTACCAATGTTGGAATAAAGCGCATTTATGCTATTGTGTAATTCCGAATGCTCCTTCAGTCTGACTCTTATAAATGTCTAGTGAGAGACATTTCAGAACCCCTCTCTTGTGGACACCCTGCGGAACAAACCAACTTGTCCGTAAAAGAGGAGTGGCCGTAAAGAAGGAGTTTTTCGTTTGTGATTGAGAAATTACTCTGTGAAAAAAATTCATCATTTGAACATCGGTGACAAAGGGTCCATAAGTGGAACCTTTGATCTCAGATTTATTTTTCTTGTAATCTTGCACATAGTAATGAGCAGAGATACGGAAGTTCACGGGGGAAGGAGGAGGGGGGGGGGTTCGACATATAATTTTTAGGAATTTATTCAGCTTTATTAGCTTTGCGTTCAGATAAGTAGACCATTCTTCAAATACAGATAAATACCCCGTATTACCTGTACAAAATACATTCCTATTCATTGTACTAGCAAGTTTGAAAGAAACGTAACGTTCCTTTCCCCTCTAAATTCCTCTCTTCCTGAAATTCTTTTTTTTCCCTCCTTTTATTGTTAGCTAAAATTGTTTCTTTCCTGATAAGAAACTATCTCAAAAACGGTTATTCAGTTGCCTATAATCAATTGACTGCTTCATCACCTTCATTTTCACTAGCGAAAATATTGAAACAAAGTAAAAAAAAAATGAGTGACAGAGAAGAGCTTTTATCAAGCTCAAAAAATGAATCATCTAAAATAATCCGTTACCGAGTCGGAAGAGGAAGACATAAATGATGTAATATGGACTGGTGAAAACTTAATGCTAGAAATCCTCGAGAAATATGCGAGAATATTATTAATATTGCAAATGTGCCGCTAGTTCTCAATGCCTTGCAATGCGGAACATTTTACTGAATTTTTGTTGCCTACTGTATTTTTATGGGGACTTTTTCTCATTCTTTTATTTTTCTACTATCGGTTCAATTCACAAATTTAATAATTGCTACTTCAGGTATCTTTCTGATATTCATTATAATTTTCAAGTACTTCGTTTACCCCACATCTGTATGTTAGAGAAAACATTTCATCGAAAAGCTATCAAAATTCATTTTGTATGCATGGTATGAACTCATGTGTATATGTTTCAGTAAATATGAAAAATTGGTGATTACCCATAATCACCAGTTATTATGCGTAATCACCAATCGCGTCAGTATAAAGTAGATTAATTTTCCTAGATTTATTACTTTTATCAGTGATTACGCATAATTCCCGAATGTAGTTTATAAATAACATAAATATGGAACAAATTATGCAGAAATATTCCCAAATTCAACCACTTATCAGTTTTCCCGTACGTGATGGGGGGAATTAAATTAAATTAAAATAATGTTATAATGATAAAAACATATAAATTATTATCAATCTTGTAATGTTAGCTATCGTTAGAATGTTGGAATTACCTTTTGGGTGAGACAATATACTAGGGAAAACAACGTGAGCATACCAAAAATTAGAAGAGAACAACAGCTAGATACGTTTCGGAACTGTATGAAGTTCCTTCTTCAGTAGCAGAGACAAATAGTGGAAAGACAAAATAATCTTTATAGCTGGAGTTACTCGCCGTTCAAGACAAAGAGTCGGACTTTTTGACTCTTCGTCTTGAACATCGGTATTTGTCTATTTATCACCGGTAAATGTGATAAATTCGAAAAATTTAACAAATTTGTCAAAATGGTCTAGAATTATGCATAATAACCGAATTTTTTGCATTTACCATAAAATATATACGGGGGGCACAGGTAACGGTACGAACGGCATTTTACTGGCGAACGTTGTCACTAGAGGCATACTCGCAATTAGAAAAAGTATCCAAATAGCGAACATTACTGAGATACGTCGTTCATGTTCCAAAGGGTTGTTAGTTACAAAAATAAAACACATTAGTTTTTGTACGGACACCCTGTGGCCGAAAATCAAATTAAAAAGTTGTACCCTGTCTGTCTCTCTACTGCAGCCAACAAAAACAAATTCCACTTTTCCACGAGGTAAAACAGTTTACCCGCATCTCCAGTGCTATTTTTCCCCAACATTCCCCATTTTTCTAATTCGAATATCTCAGTGAATATTCCACTTAGAAACGTGGAATTTTGTGACATCATAAGAAGAGTCAGGACAATAACTTTCTAGTTGGATTTTTGGGCATAGTATGTCCTCCGTATAGAAAGTTAAATTTTATATTTTAATAACTATAGTACCCCTTGCAACATGAATGCGTGTCTGTGCATTGACGACTTCAGTAAATTTACAAATTTAAATAAAGCCTCGTTGAAAAAAACGGAACAAATTGTATAAAAAAAATAATCGGAACAAAATTATAGGAATGTTCCGTAATAGGGGACACATGTGGTCCGAAAAATTGTATGAGACATCTCAGTGGTCCTTGGGATCAGGAAGGTTGAGAAACGCCGAACTAAAAAATACGAGTATTGAAAACGGAAATGACATAGTATTAAATTAAATTGGAGTTTTTTTACTTTTTTTTAGCCGTAACGCAAATTCAACAGAATGATCAACTTTAGAAGTCTTATATTTTGTATCTGAAAGCTCCTATTAAATACCAATACAAACGCCTATAACAAAGTTTGTACACACCTATACAAACAAAATGTTCGATTTTAATTATTTGTGACATTAGTGGAACAGCAAATATAAGGTATTTATAATTTAGATGGATTTGTATGACCCATTTCTGAAGCCGATGCGATAAGAACCCCTAAAATGGATTGATGATCTAAAAAAAAAAATCAAGCATAAATTATACGTTCAAGATCTCTATACACACTTCTCCTCCTTTATTTTTTCAACACCTAAATTAAATTATCTCATATGCAGAACATCTAAAATACAGATTTTTCAGCACATTTCCCTCATCTATATTTCTAAATAGTCAACCGGAACAAGTAAATAACTCTCTACTCTGTCAGTACGATTGAGCAGGTTCGACAAAAGTCCAGAGATGCACTATTGTTCAGCCTAAAGAATAGAGGCATTAAGTGGGCGTTACAGAAATGTCACTTCAGTCAAATCCCTAGCACCCCTTGCTCGATGTCCTGCGGAGCAGAAGGGGGGAAAGCATTTTCTAGCTGGCCACTTTTGAAAACATTTTGTTGAAGGTGAAGTGTTTTTTTTCAAACCATTTTGTGAATCTTCTGTGATCCTCGGAGGGTTAAACTGTGTTATACTTACTTGAAAATTAATCTTTCATTCATTGTCAGATATATTGTCAGCTTGTTTTAAAACCTTAGGAAATAAAAACCTGTAAATGCAGTCAAAAAAGAAACAGACGAAAGTTTTCATTCAAAATATCACGATAGATAATTGCTTTGAGAATCACTGCAATTACGATCGGAGGATTGAAAAATCAGTTTCTCATTAGTATGAAGTTAATTCATCATCAGTTCTCATAAGTTCTTACTAACGTCAAAGTTTGTAGTAAAATCTATTAAACATAGAAACTATAGAAACTCTCCTAATTTACCACGCAGATATGAGAAGTCTGCCTGAAAATTCTTATTTTTCAGTTGAGTAAAACACTTTATCTGCAATCTAAGGTTCTTTTATGCAAATTCAGTTATCAATTAAGGTGATTAGTTATCGAGCTGAAGGCTTAAATATACCTTGCTACAGCAGTGTTCATGAGTATTCACAACTTTTAAACTCATTTTAAATGAATTTTTTTTGGAATAAAATTGAGAAATAATCCTAGAGATGCCTATTCATTATTTTAATACGTATGATAATTACGGAGATCACCATATCTTCAGACGAATCTCTAGAGACGAATTCTGGACGACTCTAATGCTCAAACTGCACATTTATCTATCAGTGTCTCAATCCCCAATATTGCCATAATTCAGGAAGATAATTCAATTAGCGAATTCGAGATTTTTTATTCTTATTCATTCCAGCATAGATCAAGGTTTGACTCTCAGGTTTTACTCCAAGAACCAAAACTAAAAATTGAAGTCAAGAAAAAGTAGTACCCTTATAAGTAGAGAATCGCATTTTGTGAAAGATAAAAAGACGGTTTTATCATTCAAAATATATTCTGATATATTCTGATAGGTATTTGTTTAGAATCGATGCAATTACGATTCGGGGACCAAAAATCAGTTTTTCGATTGCTTAAAGTTGATTCATGGTCGTTCACATAAGTTCTAGTTGCTAATTCAGTAAAAGATTTCAAAAATAGAGACTACCCTAATTTACCAAACATATATGAAAACCTATTCATTACAGATTTCATTTATGTTCAGTTATCGATTAATGTGATTAGTTATCGAGGTGAAGGCTAAATAATTTTCTGCAGCAATTGGTATGCGTCTTCAGAATTTTTATTCTAATTATAACAGAAAAATATTCATGGATATAATTCAGAAGTAATTTGAAAAAAAATATATACAACTATTCGTTTTTAATAAGCATGATAATTGTATGAAGACCATGTTCTCATTCACCTTCAGAGACGAATTCTCAACGACTCTTATGCTGGAATCACAATTTATTTTTATTCGTGTCTCAATCCCGTTATATCGTTGCATTTCAGAAAAATAATTCAATTAGTGAATTCAAAAATGTATTCTTATTCACTGCAGCATAGATCAAGATTTCATATATAGTAGTTATTCTCAGAAAAGAAACTACAGCATTTAAGCCAAGAAAACTAATTTTTTATGTGGATGGGGTATTATATATATTTTTATAATCCCTTATGCGTACTTTTTATTGCATTTCGTGAAAGAAGAGAGATATAACAGTTTTTATATACAAGAAAAAAAATCATAATAGATAATTGCTGCAATTACAGTTGGATGCGTGAAAAGCCAGCTTCTTATTACCACGAAACTCATTCATCATCAGTTCGCATAAGCTCTAACTAATACCAAAGTTTTCATTGAAACCTATAGTACGTACATAAAAACTAACTTAATTTGTTTAACAATTGAAAATCATTCTAATATTTGAATTAAGTCTTTACTCACAATCAGTGACAATTTACATTTCATTTGCACGTAATTCCTCTATAAATTAAGGTGATTTTTTATCGAACTGAAGGCTAAATATTTTCTCTGCGTCTTGAGAACCCATATTATTTTTAAAACCGGGAAATATTTTATGATTATAATTCAGAAGAAATTCTAGAAATGTATACATGCATGTCCAATTTTTTTTAATAAGCATGATAATTGTGTGGAAAACATGTCCTAGTTCGTCTCTCTTTAGATGAATTCTCAACGATTCTAATGGTGAGACCACACATTATTTTAAAATTCGTGTCTCAATCCCTAATAATGTCATAAGTAAGAAAAATAATTCAGTTGAAGAATTCAAGAACTTTATTCTCATTCATTTCTAGAACAGATCAAGATTCCACTCTCAAGAATAATTTCCTGTACCGGAAATAAAGCACCGAAATCAATAAAAAGTAATACATTTATATGCAGAGAATCACCTTTTATGAAGGAGTGAGGGAAAAAATTTGCCTTCAAAATATGATAATTGCTGTAAGAATCGCTGCAATTATGATTCGATAAGTAAAAAATATGTTTCTCATTGCCATGAAGTTGATTCATCATCGTTCACATAAATTCCAAGTGATACCAAACTTTTCAGTAAAATCACACATATATACAATACTAATTTACCAAACATACACATGATAATTTATTCCAATTTTTGAGCAAAGCAATGCACTTTCCTCGCAATTAAAATTTCATTCATGCATAGCCAGTTATCAATTAAGGTGCTGATATATTGAGCTAAAGACTAAATATTACCTACAGCAAGTTTTATAAATATTATTAAGCCTCTAAAAAATATTCTGTAATCATTATGGCAGAAAATGATTCTGTGATTATAATTGGGAAAAATGTAGAAAATTATACTCCCCTATTTTTCTATAAGTATGGTAATTGTGCTAAAATCAAGTCCTTACTTGTCTCTTGAGACGAATTCTCAATGATTCAAATACTGGAACGGCACATTTTTCTATTCGTTTCTCAATCCCTAATATTGTCATAATGCAGAAAAATAATTCATTTAGTGAATTAAAGAGCTTCATTCTTATCCATTGTAGCATAGATCAATATTCTACTTTCTGGAGTTATTCCCAGAACTGGAAATAAAGCATTCAATTCAAGGAAAAATAATATCTTCTTATGATAAAATAAAAGAGGCTATTCAGTGAAAGGAGAAAGGAAGGAGAGTTGGCATCAAAAATATTATAATAGATAATTGTCTTTAGATTCATTATAATTATGACGTGAAGAATGAAAAATCAATTCCTTATTAGCACAAAGTTAAGTCATCATCTGTTCACATACGTTTCAACTACTCGTAATACTAAAGTCTTCAGTAAAACCTATCAAGCATAGAAACTATATTGTTTTATCAAATATAGGCTATATCAAATCATATTCGAATTTTGGAGCTATCATACACTTTACTCATAATAGACTTCAATTTCCATTTCATTCAAATACATCCTCTCATCAATTAAGGTGGCAAATTATCGAGCTTAATTTGCTATTTATTACATATTATCTATAGCAAGGAACTTTATTCTCACGATGACTGAAGATTATATTTTATGGTTATTACAATTGAGAAGTATCCTAGAATATATTTACCCTTTTGTTTTTCTAAATACCAATAGTGCAGAGTTATTCGCCCCTTATTCTTCTCTTGAGACTAATTCTCAACTACTTTAATGATAAAATCACTGAATTAATTCAACGAATGAATTGAAGAACTTTATTCTTATTCACATTCTAGCAAAGGCAAATATTTCACTCCCAGAACCGAAACTGAAACGAAGCTAAACCACTGAAATGAGGAAAAGAAGTCATACTTGAGATAAGAAAGAATATAAAAAATGGTCGACAATGGAAGCGTGTGTGTGTGTGTGTGTGTCGCAAGTAATTTTTTCGGGCAAATGCGTTTTCTGATTCGAGCAGCGAAAAATCAGTTTCTCACAAGCACGAATTTAATTCATCATCAGTTCAAATGAGCTCTAACTGACACCCAAGTTCTCAGTAAAATGTATTACACATAGAAACTAGCCAAATTTGCAAAATATATATCAAAACACATGTATATACAGGAATGAAATGTATGTGAATGAATTATTTTGATACATGGTTTACAAATTTGGCTAGTTTCTATATGTAATACATGTTACTGAGAACTTAGCGTCAGAGCTCATGTGAACTGATAATGAATTAAATTTTCGCTGCTCGAATCAGAAAATATATATGCAGTTATCAGACTAAGGAGATTAATTATCGTGTTAAAAAGATTGAATATTGTCTTTAGCAGTTTTTTTTTGTTTTCAGAACTCTAATTTCTATCATAATTAGAAACTATTTCTTGACTGTAATTGAGAAGCAATCCTAGAAAATAATTTATGTATATACCTATTTTTTTATACTAATTGTGTGGAGATTATGTCCTTATTGGTCTCTTGAGGCGAATTTTTTTTTTTAACAACTGTAATGCTGAAACAACGCATTTTTTATTCGTGACTCAACCTCTAATATTGTCTTAATTCCCAAAATAATTCAATTAGTGAATTCAAGAACTTTATTCTCATCCATTCTAGCATAGATCAAGATTTCACTCCCAAGAATTATATTCCCAGAACTGAAAGTAAAGCATTGAAGTCAAGGGAAAAAAAAAAGTAATGCTTGAGATAAGAAAGTATAAAAAAATATATAAAACGTAGCAAATGAAAGCAAAAAAAAAGAATATAATTCTCTGTATGCCGCAAGTAATTTCTTCGAGTTAATGAGTTTTCTGCGCCGAATAACTCGGTGGTCTTATAGGTGGAATCCTCCAAGGAGCTACTTCTCGGAGGAGCAAAGAAACCAAAGGATGGAGAGGCTTTAGTGTCGCTACAAGGCTTCGTACACACAAGTCTTAAAGCGGAGCAAAAGCCGTAATTCCGGATTCAC
Source organism: Pholcus phalangioides (assembly GCF_987345545.1). NCBI lineage: Eukaryota > Metazoa > Arthropoda > Arachnida > Araneae > Pholcidae > Pholcus > Pholcus phalangioides. The sequence continues at coordinate 14,815,519 of NW_028301607.1, forward strand.
GCTTACGGTGAGCGTCCAACATAATTCTCTTCAGCTCTCACTCATGGAGCAACAAAATGAAAAAAAATTGAGATAAAAAAAAAGTCTAAGAAAAACCTCTGACGTATAATAATAAAAAAACACACACACAAACATAGTACATTTCGTTTTTATTTTATTTCTCATTTTTTATAGCTTTCTTTTCATAAAAACTATACAGACTTCCTTCATATTTATGTTTGAATAGAAATTGTGGAAGAATTATTGAAAGGGAAATGGAAAAGATCTCGAATGAATAGGCAAAAAAAAAAGGAATCTTATTCAAAAGACCGATCATCTTATTTTTGAATCGTACCTTAGACGTTAATTTATTTTTCTATGATTAATATTCGATGGCAATAATAAAAATGAAATAATAGTACGGTATGGGATTGTAGTAAGAAACGGAAATGATGAATGGGATATGCAACGAATTCAGTTTTAATGAATATTATGTGCATTGATCTAAATGTAATTACTTCTTTTCATAACACGGTACGATGAAGTTATATATATATTTTTTTCTGTTGAACTTATTACATTTTTCCGACTTCTCGGTAGCTTTTGAAATTAATAACATATTTATTTAGACATGTGCATTTTATGCAGGGTTGTTTCGTGATGGATTTCATGCACCTGTATTCTGTGATGTCAAATATTTATTATTTCGTAAGTTATATAATTTAACTTTATATCAAAATCTTATATGTATGAGAATCTGGATAATTCTTGTGATTGATATTGCTGATTTTTTTTCCATCTGTACAAGCAAAGTTGCATAAGGGGTAACAACTTCGCACACACACAGTTTGAATTCAGATCTCGCATCTAAAGCAAGAGTCTTTAACCCTAGATAACTCAACTTAAATCAGTGTTACTCAGTAACTAATCATTCGACTCATAAACTACGAATTAAAAAAACAAGTATATTTTTATATTTTCTTTATTTCTTTTAAACAAATTTGCGTATATTAATAGAAGTATTATAAATATTATAATATTTCAATTAAGTAAAAAATAAATAAAAAAACATAATAAAAATAAATAAAAAATAAATAAAAAAAATAAATATATTAAAAGCAAAACTCGTTCTACTAGTTACGAAATTACTGTGACAGGTGGTGCGAGCGCAACGGGAACATCTCGAATTCGCAAAACTGATAGGAATAGTTCATTAGAGAAAGAAAAAAAAGTGTATTAAAAACAAATGTTTAGTTATCTAGCGTTAAAGCATGACCCGTGGGCCACAAGTAGCTTCCTAAGCTTTATGCAGTGGCACGCCGACGAAAGCACACATTGTTACAGAATTTATAGAAATTCTTGAAAACCCTCAATGAAGAAAGAATTGTGTCGCAGAATTAGTGGAAGACGTAGCTTTGAAATTACATTTAGAAGATATTTCAAAACAAACGAAACAAATAATTTCAAACTTTGTGGGAAGATTTTGTCCGCGAATCATGAAAATGCACAGCTAATGAAAAATAATTCCGGAACTGATAAAGAATATTCCTAGAATGAATGAAAAATAGTTTAAGAAAAACGAATGAAAAATGTTTCAATAATTATTGAAAGAAATATGTAAATAGATACTTAATGTAAAGTTTGAAAGAAACTTCACAATAAATATCTCAATAAAATATTTTCAGAATAAATGAAAAATATTTTCAGAGGTAAAGAAATATTTCAAAAAGTATTGAAATAAATCTTTTCAGAATTATATTGAAAGAAATACTTTCACAAAAAGAAATATTTCTAGAATTATTCAATCAAATATTTATAGAACAAATATATAAATATTTATTTCGAAATGAAGAAAGAAATATTTTTGGGAATTATTGAAATAAATATTTTCCGAATTAATGAAAAACATTTCCAGAACTAATACATTAATATTACCACAGAATACATTCAAATAAAGCAATATATCCTGAATAAATAAAAGAAAAATTTGAAAAGAAAACTCGCAATAAGTAGAAAAATACTTTCACAGTTGTTGAAAGAAAAAGAAATATTCTCATAATAAATAAATATATTTCTATAGAGTTATTGAAAGATATATTTTCAGAGGTAATAAAGATTAATTCTTGTGATGAAAAAATAAATTAAAATATTAATGAATATTCCTATTTAACGGAGAAATAATCTCCCATTAAATAACATTTAAAAAATAATAAAAACATTTTGTCAATAATATAGGGCCTTGTTTGGCTTGAAACCATAGGCCCATCTAAATTACACCCGTTCAAGAATCTAGATACCATAAAACTACATGTTGACCCACAAGGATTCAACGAAATTGTTTTGATCCCCATTGTCTGAAAGGCTGAAAACCCTTGATCTAAAGGGTCAAATATAAATATGTTATATAAAATATTGCGAATATTTTTATATCGATATTTTACAGCATCAGAAAATAAACTCTATTGTTGCATCTGCTTAACTTTATTTATATTCTCCCATCATTGTTCTAAAAACATGCTTAGAAGCATTCATCGATATTTCACTTGAGAAGAACCGATTCATATTTCTTTCAAAGCTATTTATAATATATCCTCGCTCGCATTTAAATTAACTTGATTCGTAACTTCAATGTAATTTAATATCTTAAAATGTAGGGAAAATTTAAAAAAAATTCAAACAATTATTCCAAAACTATAAAAACTGAAAATAAAATAAAATACGGAAGTAATAACTTCGAAAGGTATCGAATTGCTCTCTGAAATTCTCATAAAAATGGATCATTAAAAATATATATACTTCGGTTTCTCAACCGAAATATATTTCAATTTATAATCGATCGATTCTTGAAGAAAGGCGTTGTTTCATTCCTAAAAACCTCAAAAACTACTTATGTATTACCATAAACATTGATTTATTAATTTCATAAATATTGGATTTTTAATCACAAAATCATTATTTATAAGGTTTATAACAATTATATCTTCGGGGCATGGATGTAAAATATTATTCTTTTCGAAGGATTTGAAACAAAATTATATGAATAATATATAATACGCATCAGATCTCACAATAAAATTTACTTTTTTTTAAAATTCTCTTTCATTATCCGATCAAAATTTCATTTAAATTCAAGATTTTTTTTCAAAGAAAAGAGAAAATATTATTAAAACACTTTACATTTAATGCATTTTTTACTTGCTTCTAAACATCTTAAAAATCGTTTTTGGTCGATGGAATTACTTTTATTATCATTTTTTTTTATCTGTTTCTGAAGGAAAATCAAAAATTCTCATTTTCGGAATCCCTAATCCAATAGAATAATTAATTTCATTTTTCCGTTATTCAATTCTTTTTTTTTAGATTTTTCTATCTTAATTTTCTATAGCGTCATCCATCTCTTACCCTGGCACGTAATTATTTCATTAAAAAATCGTTTCATCGAATTCTTGAATATTAAGTTGCTCAGATAGCGGAGAGGCGAAACTGAACATCTGAGGCTCTCTCTTTCTCTCCCTCCCTTTCTCTTATTTACCCCTGGAATCTATTTCAGATACTTATGGAAACGAATAACGCTTCGGGGGGATGAAAAAATAATGTATGAAGAACATTTACTTCATTTACAGAGAATGTGCTCTTTTTACCTCTTCATTCCCTCTTTTATCCTATTTCAGTTTTATCTGATTTAATAAATTTCAACAGATTTTTGCTGACGATAAAAACAATTTACTTTCTCTTCAGGGCGAGTGTATATTGTAGAACAGCGGTGCGCAAACTTTTTGAAGCACGACCCTCTTTTGCCCAAAATAATTTATCGGTGACCCCTTCATAGGCTGATCATACATCCTGTGACCCCCCCTACATAGAATGACCATATCAGAATGTCCCGGAAAATGTGGACACTTATTTTTGTAAGTAAACGTGCTGTCCCGAAAGTCCTTTCAGTAACGCTTGTTCCGATTTTGATTGAGCGATATTGACTTCCAAAGATATTCAGTTTTTTTAATGTACGTATATTTACGTTGTTTTTTGATGTACTTGGCATCCCTTATGTAAGATGGAAGTGCACCAAGGTGTATGGTATTGATTTCCGTATAGATGATGATTAAAAAAAATTTACCCGATTTCAAAATGCTTCTACACTTTCTTCTACACTCATTTTCGTGCACATTCGTTATTCTGGCATGACGCTCCGATACATTGATTATTGTATAAGTATAATCTGATAAAATCACACTGCATGATACATGGTAATTAGCTCAGCTGAATAAATGCATTCTTTAGTTCTAACATATTTTTAAATAAAAATGAATTTCTTATTTGGAAGTTCCTATTTTGGAGAATCTCTGGTGACGCCCCCCCCCCCCCCAGTACATCGACCACACGGTTTGCGCACCTTTGTTGTAGAACAAACATCTCATTCAATGTAATGTATTGTCTTGAAATTCGTGCTCCATGCGACTTTTCCGTAATTCATCGACCCATTCAAAAACAATAATTAAGATATTTAATTTATTTTTCATTTTGTGTCTGTTTAACTATATTTTCATTAAATATTTACTTTTATTTTATGTTTTTTTTTTTTACTTTTTGCGCTCAAATTCTATTCTACTCGTATGCATGGTTAGGATATAGATTATATATTAATAGGGAAGCAGAGTCCTCAGCTTGGAGCCCTATTGTCTTATTTTTAAACCTACAATACATAAATAGTGCCCTTTTCCACTAAATGGAACTGTTATCCGGAGCGGGAAAGTATTCAACATCTTCCTATGTTTTTTAATTTCCTGAACGGTGTTCGCAAAAGTGAACAGTTTGGCGCATTACAAAATTCGCGAACATAAATTTGTTTTGAAAGTATTTAGGCCTATACATAGGTTTTACACAATAATAATAATAATTAACATAGTTACAATCACTCAAAAAATTCCTATTTGGTCACAAAATTCATGTTTTCCCAGGTTCTGAACTTGTGAGAAATGCGCCCTCAACGTCACGCAATGCTGATTAACTACCACATTATGCATTTGAAATTTCAGATACACTCCACAATGCGGTTTGTTGTTCTATCTACACGTTGTGGAAATTGAGTCACTAATATTACAAATACAAATACAAATACAACGCCACAACAGGCAAAATGCCCAACGAGGTGGCTGATAAAAAGATGCCCATAAAAATATGGATGTCATATGTTTCGAAAATACAGCAACCCCATTAAAAATGCAATTAACACAAATTATAAACAATATATACACATGATAAAATATTATACAATGCCCATAAAGAATACTTATGGTTGTCTTATTCTAAGAATGGATAGCTTCTCGATTTACCCCAACATGTTTATCGTATTATTACAGAATGAATGAACAATTTGTGAGTATTGTAGGTCAGTATGATCAGTAGAGGCTCTAATCATGTGTAAATAGAAACTCAATACCTATTCGAGCAAAATCAATAAAATCCATTCATCGTGGTCAACTCGCAGTCGTTGAATAGCACGTTGTTTTGAACGTACAAAAAGTACTTAACCTTATACATGCACCTCGTAAACATTTCTCTACAGAATCCGTGATGAATTGCCGGAATTTGTGTTCCGAGTGTATGTGTGACACTAACGCAGTGTTTCTCAAAGTGTGTGCTGTGGATCCTAGGGGCGTCGTCACCCTTTGTCAGCGTTGTCGTGGTGAGCTGGAGGTATTGATACGTGCACCTACTCATGCTTTTAAGTGGTTCCTTTACATGAGAAAATATCTACCAAACCATTCTGGGGAACAGCAGTTAAACAATGCATTGGGCAAGGGAACTGAGGGTGAAAAAAGTTTGACAATCAGAATTGTGCTTGTTCTTTTTTGGTGCTGCCACCACTTCTTTTGAAGGTATATATAAAATAATACAAACTCTCTACTACATGATCGATTTTTAACCCCACCTAAAACATGAGCATTTTCAATGAAAGCTTTTGAACTTGACCAATTTTTCCGTCAGTTTATTTGCAATATACAGGTTGAACGGAACATGGTCTGCAAAGAGACTGTTCTAACTCGAATTGTTTTCCAGTTTGGTGGATAATCGATTGTGGAAAGAACTGCGTGAAGTCTGAAAAATACCCAAAATTGTCCAAGTGTCTAAAAGACCTACGCACAAACAAAGCACATATTTGGAAACAACAGAGAAGATGCTATAAAGTTACACCTATTTCTGTGTGATATCTGGATCTAATGGCCAACTACAAGCTCTGTCACCAAAATTTTTCCTTGCCAAATACACAAACATCCTTCTACGTACAATCGGTCAAATTTGCCAAAGCTTGTTCGTTCCATCAGGTTTGGGAAGAGCCGTTTGGAAGAACCATATAGGCGTCCTGGTTCAGGAGAAATTTAGTCTTCACAATACATCATTGGAATCGGCGTTGATCGTTGTATATATTCGACGAAAATTCATAATGGTGGATACTGATTTTGGTGGCAATTTGATTTTGCGGAAAAAATCGTCTTAGGTGACATTACCTTTTCAGGGTATTTGTATTTAATGACGAGCTTCATGCGCTTAGTGATTGGCTAAGTGAAAAACCGAATTGTCGCCGAAACCTACTAAAAATTACTTCGACGACCGTAGATTTCAGTGAGTGATATTTGATCAAAACAAGAGACAAAATTTCTCCTGAACTGGATCGTCGATATGGTTTTATGTAGGCTGTTTCAAATGCTGGTGCAATGGACACGTTTTTGGTGAATTCGATCGATTATAGCTATAAGGGTAATTGTGGAATTAGTGATTACAAATGGCGTCGACAATTCGATTTCAAACTGCCAATCTTTCAGCGCTTGAAGTTCGTCATTAGATCCAGATCCATTTCGATGAAATTGGTGTCACTTTATAGATTTTTTCTCTTCTTTCTAAATAAATACTTAGTTTGCGTGTAGGTCTTTTATAGACACCCACTTAACAAATTTGGGTATTTTCAGATTTCACGCTTATTTTTCCATAATAGATTATCCATAACTCGAAAACGATTCGAGATAGGACAGGGTTGGGGGGAATGTTTCATGATTCACTTGGACTCGTCTATCACCACCTTTTTCTTGGCAGAATAAGTCACACCCACGCTGTATTTCACTATGAACAGTAATGAATAAATAACTTCAAATTTTAAAATTCTACTTTGAACAAAATTTTTCTAATCAGACAGAAAAAAAATTTCACAACAGCAGCAGCAACAACACCAACGTAAAAGTCACCTTAATCTCTGTCATTGATCAAGCATGGGAAAATGTTCTATGAGTTTCTTAAAACATATTTATGTCTTATATTTCTTCTTTGTTCCTTTCTTTAGCTGTATCCGGGAAATCTCATTTCACGGTATCGCGAGTTGTTATCCGACCATTAAGACCAAGTAACTCAAAAGGAGAAAGCCCAAACTGACCTGGGAAATAGGCTTGCAATCTTATCTCCACTTTTTTTTTTATCTTCATTTTTTTCTTCTCTTTCTAATAAGAGAAGTATTTTCTTTATAGGGAATAAGAACTCCCAATAGATTTATTTCAGATGATGGCTCTGAACATCACTCGGGTTCATTGCACGACTTAAGAAAAGATGCACATATAACAAGGTCGATCTGTATCAATGTATTTTCATGTACAGGGTGATCTGAATGGTTTTGGAATATTACTTGACTCATTATATGCCAAAACTCTGTTTCAACTTTAAGAAAAATATACGTATATATGATAACATGAATGGAAAAATTAGAGCAGCGGCTCTCAACTTTTCTTGACTCACGGGGCCCTTTTTAGTGAAACAATTCTATGGCGGAGCCCCGTAGGCCAATTTTTTAATTATTCATTAAAGTTACCTATTTATTTTTACTTTTTTAAAAAAACACTATTTATTATTATTCTTTTTTTAATTTTCCTGCTTTCTTTAATTTTCGTAGAGTGGCCTCGGAGCCCCTGGAGAGTGCACAACTGGCGCCAAGAGCTCTGCGGAGCACCAGTTGAGAACCGCTGTATTAGAAGAAAAAGTATTTTGGGGAAAACGTTTTATCGAATTAAAATTATTACTTAAAGGGGGCCATTCGTTCCATTCGTTAGGAATTTTATCTGTTGTATCCTTTGTATTTGTATTACGGAGTAGAACTTTATATATAGCCACATTTTGACCCTCCCTCCTTGTGAGCAAAATTTCGTCGGTTCTGCACCTACCTCCTATTGCATATTGGGATCAGAGACGAAAGAAGTTTGTGGTCAGGTCACGCCTCATAAGAAATTTGCTATCAAGGTTAGGATAAGCCTGTTTGCAAACTGCACTTCAATGCGAGTGTTATTAACGTCATTCCACTATACAAAAAAAAACAACAGCCATTAAAGATTTGCGGCAAACTTGAGGATTCAATATATATTATTGTTCAAGAAATATTGACTTATATCATATTATATTGGTTACTTTTTCCATGCGGAGCATTAATCAAAAACCGGTCATCAATTCCTGTCGAAGAATTATAACAGTTGTGTATTTTATTTCATAGGTGGCAGAAGGGGTTCCAGTTTTATGATCTTTCGCAATACAATACGTCCATTGTAGTTATTTTATAAAATGCATGCTTTGGCTGATAAAATTTTACTTTGACCCGTTTGTTTGTTATGGACAAAAGTAACAAAGAAAGACAAAAAAAAAAAATTCGTGTTTAATACAAAATATTGACACTTAGAGTCCGGGAATGAATGAGAATGCTTCCTTGCACACAGAGTTTTCGCTGCGCATAAAAAGAAATTCCTATATTTATAAGGTAGCAGTGTATTTTTTTATTTCGCACAAATATCGGAAACCTGTGCACACAGAATCAACAGGCCTATGCAGGTGAAGTTGAAAAGAATATCCCCACTATCTGGGAAATGAAAAGAATCCTTAGCACTACCGAAACAAAAAAAAATTATTCAGCTCAGCAAGGGTTCCAATATGAAACGATATTATTTATTATTTACGTACTAAGATGAGAACACATGAACGAAAGTTAAAGCACATCTTTGGCTATGTCTCTTACAAATGTTTACAAGCGATGGCACCACAACATCAACAATGAACAACAATCGTTTTTCAACTAAAACAAAACCACACCTCATTCCTCAAAACTAGATGCCTTGGACCATATATATCTCACTAAGCTGCCCTCTTCCTTCCTACACAGTAAATCCTCTAGACCTCTGCTTTCATCTCTCGCTCACCAGGTTACTCTGTTGATCAATCACATATTTTCACTCTGTTTTGGTCACACAACTGCTTGCAAACTCTATTAGGTTATCGCTCCAAGTGATCTGGATTTTATGTAAACGACACGACCTCTTTAAAATTAAAAGAAAAAGAACAGCTTCGCGAGTATCAGTAACAAGAAAGCTTTCTGCTTTGAAAGCTCTCCGGGTTCTGAGATTTTTATCGGTTCCCTGGCGTTTGATCATACGGAACCCACAAAAAAAGCTGCCACGGAATCCCAGGGTTCTGCGGGAACACCAGTTAAAACCCATTCCCCTAAAACTACTGAAAAATGCCTTAAAATTACGAAAAATCATGGAAAAATGCTTGATCGTGTAGAAATAGCGAAATATGCAAAATTCATAAAAAAAAAATATGCAAAGTAATAGAAATCCCAGCCCTACTGATAAGCTGAAGTCATTTTATGTAAAAATCAGCGTTGAACGGCAACATTAAAATAGTGTATACGGTGACTCTGGTATAGAAAGAAAGCGTAAATCTTCCATACATAGTTCGTCAAACTTTTGAGTATAAGAAGGTTGATCATAACTCTTCAAAATCGTGGATAAGTGCTTAGACGTATTGAAAAAAAAAACTCACGGGGGCTCTAATAACTTCAATCGATATGCAGATTTTTATTCCTATTTTTTTCTTTCTTTTCCTTTCTATCCGATCAACTCTGTGACGGGTTCGTGAAAAGCTATTTAACTTCGACAAAACATTCCATTCAAGTACAAGCCCTGATAGTTTCGGTCGGTTATCTCTCTCTCTCTCTTTCTTTCTTTTTTTATTCTTTTTATTATTATTAAATAAAAAGGAAAGAGGAAAGCTTCTTCCTGTGTTTCTAAGCCATAGATTGTTCTCTTTCACTCTAATGGGGCAGTAAATTTCGGCAGACATCACAAGGAACAAAGTGGATTATGGTTAATCGATAGGACGGCCTCTTTTCCATTGAGCGCCTACCGATTATCCTCTCACAATCAATGAACGACGACGACGAACCGACACAAAAGCGAAACGACGTTACTCACATTAAAGTAATATTTTTATAACGGACACGGGGGGGGGGGGGCTTTCGATTCCCGATAAATATGATAGATGCACACACACACACACACACACACACACACACACACACACACACACACACACACACACACATTCATACACACGCGCATACACAATACCCAGGAAGTGAACTCGCCTCCCCTTATTTGCACATTCTTTTAGGTAGCGAGTAAAAATTCACTCAATTTTTCATCACAAATTTTATAAAAGCATTTTATTTGATTTTGTTGCATCTCGAATGGGATTCCGGAGGTTTCGGCAACTAAAAATATTCGATACTAGCAAAAATACCAGTTGTTTGCCCCGTGTTTTCTCCAAATAATGGGGGACATCAAAGAAGTGACAAGCCATTGTAAAGGCGTAAACATCTTTCATAGTCATTGTTTGGAAACCACGGTAACCCAAAATCGAAAAAGTCATTGTTGGGGCTCAAGAATGATTGTTATCTGTCAGTTTCTCCGCCCATGTCGGACATCTTCACAGCTCTGGCGAACTTTTAAAGCTGCCTTTTGTTCAGGTCGGGTTTGTTTACTATATATGCAAAAGTTGGTGACGATCGGCCTAAAACAGCAGAGTTGTATAGCGAACATACAAACCTAAAACAGAAAACATACACACAGAGAGAGAGAGATAAACAGACAGACACAAACGCACGCACACAGAAAGGCAGACAGACACGATATATACAAAAAAAGATCAGTTTCATATAGAAAACACATTCAAATTCTCATTGAAATTGATTTGTCCGTCCGTCTATGACTGAATTTTATTGCACGGAATCACACAAATGCAATTTGTGATGTGTGAGAAAAACCATGTCCTCTCAAAGGAACATGATTGAAATTCTATTCAAAAGGATTTGAAGGTTTTTTATTCTATACGAGTAGATCAATTGGCAATACTCGACATTATATGCATCCATATCCATACCCTGGTTAACGAGTTTCTGAACTTCCGAGTAATGAGTATTAGGATCAAAGATATTGGATAATAATGCTCCGACATGAGAGGAACAGATATTAGCTAGAAATGTCTCTACATAAGAAAATAATATTTGCTGAAAATGTTCCTATATATGAGAGAAAAAACATATTTGCCAAAAATGTTCTTATATGGGAGAAAAAAAAATATTGTCCACAACAATTTTCCTGAACGAACAGGAAAAAATATTAGCTAAGTATGTCCCTATTCCCTATACGGGAAGAGACATTTCCCGCTACAAATACACCGACTTATTGAGAAATAAAAATCCACCAAAATTGCTTCGCAGTTAAAAAATAAATTTTTACAGGAAATGCTCCAATTCGTGGGGGGAAAACTATTCACAATAGGCCTTTGACTGCGAGAAACAAATGTTGTCCGCTAAAAATGCGACAAATTTTGAGTAAAAAAATGCTAGTAAATATTAAATTTTGACGGCAAAAATACCCAATGGAAAGTTTCAATTTAGTAGAAAAATATATCGGTTATTTGGTATTAATAAAAGTTGTGCGCAAAATAATACCTTCTAATTAAGAGAGGGAGAGTTTGGCAAAAATGGATAAAATTTTCAAGTAAAATAAATTGACAAAACTGGTGTTAATTACAAACAAAATTTATCAATGCAGATGGTTGAAGCTATGATAAAAGACGCTGGTGTTCCAACTTGCAAAGAATAATGGCTAAGAATGTTCCAAACAACCAAAACATACTCCCAAAAAACGATCAAAACCGCAAAATATTCTCCCTTAAAAAAATGTTCCAACCAGTAAAAATTACTCCCAAACAAATGCTCTAAATGCTCTCCGCCCAAAATTCTCAAACCATCAAAAACACAGTCCCAAAGTATGCTTCAACCAGCAAAAATATACTCCTGCAAAAATGAATTACCTAGCAAAGAATAATAGACAAAAGAATATATACAGAGTGTTCTGTTATTGTACCGACAAACTCAAAGGGTTGCTAGTAGACATCAAGAGGTCCAAAAATTGCAATGGAACATGGTGTCGCAAACCACGTTGAGAGGGTGAAAATCGGGGAAAACGATGCAGGTCTCGACGTCACGCTGGAACGACAAAAGTACAATAATAACTACAGTAATATTTATTTGATTAATTATTAAGTTAGTTGTTGGAAGTGGCGGCCGCTGACGTCATTGCACAGTCTACAACGACGACTAAAAACGATTCCCGGACGCGCTCGAAGATACGAAGTACGCTTTTGATGTCTTCCGCATAATAGCGCTAATTTACATCGTCCGCAGCGCGTGATCCTACCGTAGCTAATGCGTTTCGCGACGCTTCTTACGGCAGATATGGTGAGCGAACCCACGAACGCATTCACCGATTAAGCTGACATTCACCTTTCGTCTTCTCTGGACTCAGAACCTGCATGCGTTTATTGGCGATTTTCACCCTCTCAACGTGGTTTGCGACACCATGTTCCATTGCAATTTTTATTCCTCATGATGCCTACTAACACCCCTCTGAGTTTGTAGATCCAATAACAGAACGCCCTGTATATGCTCCAACTACGAAGATATTAATATCCAACTGGGGGGAAAAACTCATCAATACGATTTAACCTGGTGTCCCGAAATTGTCAAAAAAATGTCTCATTTTATAACAAAAAAATATTGAAAAAAATGTCCCAGCTCAAGAACAAATCCAATCGTTAAAAATTCAACGACCAAATTTCTCGTAATAATCATATTCGTTTCACCATCCCATCAAAATTCTGTTCGCAACATTTCTGTTGAAAATTAATACATTTAATTAGTTTCCTTTAGATAGGTTATTTATTCCCCACGGACAATTTTGGTAAAAAAAAAAAAAAACACCGTGAATGTCCGTGTACAAAAATAACAAGAATGTGTTTTTAGAGTTTCGAAATCGTGTATTGTGAGCACAATGAGAACTGATTTGAACTCAAACCTCGAAAATAGAAATCTCGTAATATCAACGTGTTATTTGATAAATAAGCGTAAGGACAATACAGAGTGTGCTTCAGGCACGTATCTCGGTGTGTGACGGAAGTGATGGTGGAACAAAGGAGGAAAAGGGGAAAGAAAGAGAACGAGTAATTAATTAGCATTTATGAGTTATTAATTAGCTCTGTTGCAGATGTTAGCTTATTTTGCTCTCCCTAATTTCACGTGAAGTCAGCTGCGGGGGCATCCGTTAGGCAAAAAAAGACTTTCGCATAATTAAAATCACTTTTTTTTCTAATTATTTGTACGCATATTATATGCAATTTACTTTTCGAATTAATTAAAAAAATGAATCCGTGTAATTAGATTATTTTTCCTGTTTTCACGTATCACTCGAAATATCTTCCTATAAACTTCTTCATACGTTGCTTGAGGGCACAGCAAGACGTATAATCATATTGCATGTAATAGTTCTACTGATTAGGACATTATCAGTTGGCATTCAACAATAGGTTTAAAGAAAGTCAAACACACACACACACACACACCCCCCCCCCCAATCGTCAAATCCAAGTTTGACTGTTTCGCTGTGACCCAAGCTATGTAGGTCGTTTGATAATTATGGCAAACCCATATGAATAGAGCCCGGAAGGCACTACAAACTGTCATAATAGGCAAGCAAAAAGGCACTAAAAATGCTTAAAATAGCACTAAAAAATGGCATTTATAATTTATGCAAAAAAAAAGAACTAAAACTAAGGTATTAAGGGTCTAAAAACTAGCTAAAAATAGATTACATTCAATCCCATTTACTGCTTTAATTAAGATTTATAATAACTGCGTTATAACGCAAGTAAAACTAATTTCAAGCCCAAAATAAAATGTCAGTAGACCCTCATTATTAGGTCAATTCCAGGACCACAATTACTAGACGCGAAGCCAGTACGAAAATGATCTGTGGGGAGCTACCTCGAGTTGCGAATAATTCTCCTTTATTTGTTGTATTATTTGGAATGATCATTATCATTTCTATAGTTGAAACACAGCTACCTTGTTCTAATGTAGTAAAAATGTTTTTTTTTTTTTAATATTACCGCGCATGCGGGACTCCTACAAGTTCGGGGTCCCTGTGAGGCTGTTCTGTCACACATCCCTGAGGGCTACTGGTAAATTTAATCGAATACTAAATATGTATGTAAAATAAATAGCCTCGTTTTTTTTGCAGCGCATCATGGTATAAAAAACAATATCAGCAGAACAACATGGGACTCAGAGCCTTGTCTTGTCCTACCCCGCCTTGTGGGAGCCATGACGACTTGATGACGTCGTGGGACAGTCATCGGTCAGCTATACATATATAATGCCGTCAAATGCTTGAGTGAGACATTTTTATGTGAAGCATGTGAAGAAACAAAAATTATAATTTTCCTCTGCTTTTCTTACATGGGTTATGTTCATCTGAAACAAAATCATTCATGTCTATCATCATGCGGTCAAAGCAAAGTTAATGCACGGCACAACACCAACTTCCCTATCTCTCAGATCACTTATTCGCGTATGTTGCTGGAAGGGATAGGGTTATGGCTTTCTGATGATAATTCGTACCGAGAGAGTTGGGAAGTTTGTAAAACATCAATTCTTTTGTTCCCAATTCTCTAAATCAATAGATTATGGACCCTGGAATTCACTAATAAACGTTTGGCTAAACTTATGTGATTCACACAATTTCAAATTATTACACCTGTAATTATCACTTTGAAAAAAAAAAAAAACAACTGTCAGAGCAAGTTTAGCACAAAGAGCTTTTTGTGGTTTATTTTTTGGTGTCGTGAAGAAATCAGGTTGTAGCAACTATTTTGAAAATGCATAATGATAGGAGTCATGCTGTGGGGAGGGGGGAGCTATCAAAAATGGTAGCAAGAGATTGGTAGCAAGAACCCAGATCAAAGATGAATTTGAATAAGTTCACGGAGATTATGCACTATCAATAAAGGCTATTTAATTTGGATCAACGAATTTAAACGAACCACCCATCCACTGAAGAAGAAGAGCAATCCTTGGCGTCCAGTTTAGGCCACCACCCTAGAAACCATTGGAAAAGTCCACGGTATCGTCATGGAAGAGTGCAGATTGAAGTTGTTTGGGATAGCTGATGTTGAGGACATTTCATGACGGGTTCACAATATTCTTCATAAGAAATTTAAAATGAAAAATCTTCGTCTCATAGAGGACTTTCGGTGTCGATTTTTAGACTGTGGATGGCATTTGGATTCACCTGCATACACCAGAATCGAAACAATAGTCAAATCAGCGGATGAAGCGTGGTGAAACGACACCAAACAACGCAAAGACTTTTATTTGCTGTAAAAGTGATGGCGACAATTTTTAAGGAATTTCTAGGGTCCAGAAAGGTCACACAAGAGTAAGAGTCACACATTATTCGATAACTTCTGGAAAATTAAAAGCAAAAACCAGCTGCAGGTGAAACGACTAAAATTAGCGCACAATTACAGCCCTATTTCCACTAAGACAATGTTCAATCTCACGGATCCACCATCGTAATAGCCAAATTTCGCGAATTAGGCTTTACATAAAACATGGAAGCATGTGTGTCTAAACTAGGTATAGTCATTATCTTCTTTTTCTGTTTTATTTTTGCCATACAATGATTCCCGCAACAACTACAATGAATAAATTATATCACACGTATAAATGCATGCAATGTGTGTATATATATATATATGATGAATTTGTGTGATGCCAGTTATACAAATACAATGTAAACCATGATGACATACAGAAACAATGTCACACATGACTATATTCATACAAATTACAATTCCATAGACGATGGTTACATACAGGTATAATGTATGTATGCAAATGCTATGCTGTACATAAAAATTAAGTATGATACATGTGTGTGTGTCCAAATACAATGTTATGCTTACAAAAATGAAGTGTAATTCATGCAAATACAACGTCATACATGCAAATATAATATCATACGTGCAAAAACAATTCCATACATCATGCAAATAAGTCACAGTGCTTGATGTCATTTTACTAATAAAGTTCCGTAGGTGCCACGTACACAAATGTAGTTCCATACACATGCAAAGATGTTGCTATGTATTCAAACATACCACCATATATGGAAATGAAATGTTATGCATACAAATTAAATGCTGTGCACACAAATGAAGTGTCATACAAATGAAATGCATTTTTGGCGTCATAAACCTATGTGCAGATACAACGAACACATGATGTGTGTACAAACAAAATACTATGCAGTAGACACCGCTTATAGGAATCGCTGTTTACAAGAATCAACCGCTTATAAGAATCACTGTTTACAAAAATCAACCGCTTATAAGAATCACTGTTTACAAGAATCAACCGCTTATAAGAATCATATCGGCAAAACGAAAACCAAACGCAGTTTAAACATTCGAAAATCTCGGTTATAAGAATCCCTTTTCCGCTTATAAGAGTAAAAACAAATAAATTTTATCAGTCAAAAGAAACTGCCACCGTCCATCTCAGTTGTGGGAACTTTTGGAGTAGTTTTAGTCATTCCGAGGGTTATTTGGAAGGACTACTTATTACCTCTGCCTTTGTAGTGAAACCTCACCATCCCATATTGACTGTGTGGTGTGCATGATATTTTTCTCTCTCCCCCCCCCCCTTTTCCTCACAAACAATAAGAATTAAAGCTTTGTAGTAAAACGAGCTTTTACTTCCCTGAGTGGCAATAAAAATAAACTGGCTTTTTGTCAAGGAAGTTACTGATAACGAATCTATCTAATGGTGTTTCCCGAACTGCAAATAGAATAGAAAGACTGCATGATGGCAGTCTTAGTGATTTCGTAGAGTGAAAAATAAAAACAAAATGATGAGAATCATCCCTGGGATCCAGAGCTGGAGGTCTGCCCCCTACCTTGCAGGGGCCATGTATTGTTACTGTGTATCATTTCAATCGATCTAAATTGACAACGAACGATATCTAAGGATAACGATATTCTATATAGATGTAATGGTACTGATGATAATTATATGTTCTATAACGATCTAAAGATGTTTGAACCAATATGTTTGAAATTTTAAGAATTCAATGTTCAATAAAAATTTAATAAGGTTTCTTTCCCGGTTTTCACTTTAGAAACCTCATAATTTCGTCTTAAAGTACCCCCCCCCCCCACGCCTTGCGTACTCCAGTGATAAAAAAAATCCGGTTTTAACAATCAATCGCTTCTTATAATCGGATCAATCTAAATGATTGAACCATACGTGGTTCTTATAATCGGTGGCCACTGCATATCTAAATGCAATACCATACATACACAAAGGCAGTTCCATACATGATGTCATACATACAAGTAAATTGACGTACATACAATGCAATGCATAAGCTTGATATGAATTACACTTGAACGTTATCTGAGGATCCCGTAGAAAAACTGCCCGGAAAAATATACCGGAATGTAAGTTTTTTACAATATTTTCCCTTTCCATTATAGTTTCCAGAAGTTTCGTATCAGTCGCAGTTTTTTCTTTCTCATTCATAATATACAGGGTGTTCTGTTAATGGACCGACAAACTCAGAGGGTTGTCAGTAGGCATCAAGAGGAACAAAAATTGGAATGGAACATGGTGTCGCAAACCACGTTGAGAGGGTGAAAATCGTGAAAACCGCATGCAGGCTCCGAGTCCAGAGGAGACAAAAGGTGGATGTCAGTTGATCGCTGAATGCGTTCGTGGGTTCGCTCACCATATCTGGGCCACTTCAGATCACTCGTTTATGCGACACCTGTGGACACGTCGGAGGATCTCGTAGCGCGGATTGTCGTCGCGGTGGCAGACATCAAAAGCATACCTGGTATCTTCGATCGCGTCCGGGAATCGTTTTTAGTCGTCGTTGTAGGCTGTGGAATGACGTCAGCTGGCGCCACTTTTCCAACAACCCTTGTAGTAATTAATAAAATAAACATTTTTGTAATTATTATTGTACTTTTGTCGTTCCAGCGTGACATCGAAACCTGCATGCGTTTTTCGCGATTTTCACCCTCTCATCGTGATTTGTAATACCATGTTCCATTGCAATTTTTGTGCCTCTTGATATCTACTAACAACCCTCTGAGTTTGTCGGTCCACTAACAGAACACCCTGTATAAGATGCACCTCACCAAATGAATTCAATTTTGAGCTATATACTCATATGTTTTTCACGGGTACATACAACCTCTCCTAAAGAAAAAAAATGGATAAATTCTCCAGATTTTCAGAGTGCACGTGTGTGATAACTTGATAAAGATGTACTCCTAAGTTCCTAAAGCAAATAAGGAGTCACAAAGAATCATGTTATATGCTTAAGCTCAGGGTAGAAGATTTCCTAATTTCCTAAGCAAGCGTCAGAGGAGCAACCAAAACATTCCAGGCTTAATTTCTACTTTTCGGATTGCAATTAACTTTTCTCGACACTCCGGTATGTAACTCTCATCTAACTCCTCCTTCTCCTCTTTCCACGACGGAAAGGACAGGAGAAATTGGGAATTTAGGAAATTAATTTCAGCAAGACACACACATTGTTAAACTTGTGAGAATTCCGCCCTAGAATAGGATAAAGTTTCGGAAAATCTGACTTTATTTGCGATTACTCTGATAAATGCTACAGCTAATATTTCTCGAGCTTTCAGACTAACGTGAACGTGAAGTTCCCACCGTAAATTTCATTGACACGAATGTCGTTCGTCGTTGACGCTTCGGAAAGCCCAAAAATTTAACAACTTTGAAATCGATCTTAGAAAGTTAATTTATATTGAGACATAAACTTCACAAGTAGATTGATTAATATATCACAAGTCTTGTAAACTACTACCCCTACTTAACCGTACATGTACCTGGTAGACATTCCTCTACCGAATTTCTAACGAATTAATATATACGGTGACGGGAGTTGTATGTGTGTTGCTCATAACGTATTTATGTACTCGGAATTGTGTTTATTTCATGTTGTTGCTGATACCGCCAGCTGTCTGAGATGGCAAATGCTCGAATTTTCATGTTATGACAGTATCGTGTTGTTCGTCTGCTTGCTGCTGCGAAGAGACTTATTTTAAATGGAAGAACCGGGTAACATTCTCGATTCGAGATTGGAAAACTGCAGAAAACCAACTTCAGCCGGCGGCCACTGTGGGTCAACGGTGTTCGAACCTGGAACATACTATTTTTATGACTAATGTCTCAAAAATATTCGGATAAACGTTTTGGAACAGATAATAAATAACATGTGAAGCAGGGGTCTCCAACCTTTCAGATATTTTCAGGTAAAAAAAAATGAAACCTAAGGGCCAACAAGTCATACTGTGGTGTCTAGATTCACACAGTGACGTAATCACAGGTGGCCCCAGGGCCGTGAGTTAAACTCTACAGCCCCATATCATCGGAGATTTTTATTTTGAAATTGTTACTCCATTAAATAGGAATTTTCCTCAATTCTGAAGGTTTTTTTTCATTAAATATGAACTTCTTTCAATTCAGAAATGAATTTCTCAATTTATTATTGATTTCATTAAGTTTTAATTGTTTTTATCGTTGATTACGAACTTCCTTAATTCTGAAATTAAATTTTCTTCAAATACGAATTTTTCTTGATTATGAAATTATTTTTTCTTCAAATATGAACTTTTATAAATTGTAGAATTTATGTTTTACTCAAATATGAATTCCCTTCAATCCTGAAACTATTTGCTCGTTGATTATGGATTCTTTTAACTCCGAAATTATTTTTTTTTAAATTATAATACGAATTTTCATTGATTCTAAAATTGTATTTTCTTCGAATATGAATTTTCGCAATTCCTTTTGGAAATGTTTTTCTCCAATTATGTGTGTGTGCGTGCGTGCGTGTGAATCAGAAGTTGCACATGTAAATATTCATCATGGTAATACTTCAGTTTGTGTGTGTAATATATATAACACACACAAACTGAAGTATTATCATGATGAAGTACTATATATATATAAATAATATCTTCACACTTCTTATTTTACATAACTTATGATAATATTATACCTGGTAAGAGGCATGGTCCTCCCCCACCGTCAAACGTGATTTTGCTGGATCCATTGTACTTTCCTAGCCCAAAAAGAGAGCCAGAAAAATTTAAAGTATTTTCTATTATACCTATTAAAATCATTTGCTTAGAGTACTAATGTTTTTGAAACTGCATAGATATAGGTATGATAAAGAGGCTATCGGCTAAGCCTACACTCAGCGAGGGCCTTCTTTCCATCATTCAAGATTTCAAGAGTTCTTTGATATATAAAAATAGAAGTATGATGATTATAAATGCATATATTTGTGCAAGGTCTTGCATAAGTACACACACACACAATAGATTAATTAAACATTTGATCTTTTGAGTTCTAGTAGCAGCCATTTTTGTTTTAATACTGACGCTGCGTTACATATACACCAAAAGTTAGGTGGTCGACACGACTAAATAATTTGAAATTTTCAGAGGGGAATTATCTATGCTCAGTCCTTAACCGCCAAATTCTCACTGAATTTGCGCGCGCGTGTGTGTGTGGACGGACATTCTCTTACCCCCGCCATGACTCGTGAACATGGACGCTTTCAAACGACAATTAATTTCAAGAGAAACACTAACTTGGCCGGTTGGTTAATTCTAAGTGTGTGTGCCATCCAAATTAATCGCCCCGGCTTGGCGACGATGTCTTCTGGTAATGAAATGCCACGTCTGTTAATGCTAAGGAACATTTATTAAATTGCCGATCACGGTGGAAAGAGAGGAGGAGGGGGGGTCTCTCAAGAAAGGTTTGCTTGCCCCCCCCCCTCTTGTGACGAACGGAAATGGGGTAATGAGGATGGAAAACCCTTGCAGTAGTTGTCGTTGCTGTTCTGGTAAAACTGAAACAGTATTAAATCGTGTTAATTCGTTGGAAAGGATCGTGCAAGGGGTCCGTCGATTGGAACAGGGTCGGAGGTGACATTATAAGCCGGAGAATACTTTCCTCTCGACCACTACAACAGCTACGACTACTACGACTATGACTAATGATAATGACGCTAATAACTTTTAATAGGAAAATTTGAGTCGATGCTAGAACTAATGTTAAATTTAATGGTTACGGAGTGATGAGAAGATGTATTTTCGACCAATAGAGTTCACTTCAAGTCTAGCGCGATACCGAATACTTGACAGAATGCACAATATGTATAATATACATTGCATATGGAAATTATTTGCACTGATTTGCAGTATAAATTTTAGTATTGTAAAATCAATTGCGGAATATTTACGTGTGAATAATTACAGACTTCAATCTGATAATAAATTTTCTGCGAAATATACTCTGCTTCAGAGATTCTCATCGCCGGATCATGTGCTTTACACCCCTCCCTTTTGGTCCTGCAATACTTTGGGTCGACCACGGTTTGAAATAAAGTTTAATGCCTCCTCACACGGGGGTGCTCAAATCGAATTTGAGTACCCTCAACCAGGGCAGTGATAAGAATTTTTGTCGCCAGCGGCAAACATTATTTTGCCGCCCTCATAACTTTAAAATTCGATAATTTTACAACGGTCTTCTTTGTTCTCAGCTAAAATCGCCCCTCCCCGTTCCCCAGTTACGGCCCTGCCTTCACAACTTGAGAGTTGAGTTGACTTGAACGAGTCGAGTTGCCCGTTCTCCCTCACACGGCGCTATACTAAAAAAATCTGAAAGCCCGGGAAAATGAGCAAAAACGACGCAGTGTTTCGTTCGCCTCCTCATCCCCGTGTACATTATGAACCGGGTAGAAAAATAAAATTTTTAGTGATTCTCTAGCAGAGCGATGAAGTTGATATTTTATTACAATTGTAAATAATTACCACATCCTACGCTATTATTTCCAAAAAATTTAAAAATAAACAGAAGAGAATTATGGGTACATTCATACATTGGAAATAACATCCATCGTACAGTATTCGTTACGGCCAACGTAAATCCGATTCCTTGCATTATACGGAATTAGAAAAGAGGCTTACCTGGAATTAATAAAGCAGGTTATTGCCTGTGAACCCTGAAGTGTGACTGCTGAAAATCTTTAATGTAAGTCAAATTCACGTTGCAAATATCCATTATTTAGGGTGGGGGGGGGGGGTCGTAGTTCTATAAGATGAAGCTTTATTTCCTTAATTGCTGACTATGCTGCTATCATACCGAGAGATAGATATATTACTGTTTTTATCTTGAGGGGGGGGGGATACCGGGTTTTTACCCCCACAATGGGGTGGTGTTGTTAATTGGGGGTACCTTCAAGAGAGGACACCCAAGACCACTCTGTCCCTCTCGTGGGAGGGGCTCGAAGAGAGCCGAAGATGGGGGCTTCGGGTGCAGAGCAGCCCCCCACCCCATCCCCCCTTCTGTCGCCAAAGGTGAATACGGTTATTTCGGAAATTTTCTCGCAGCGCCACCTACGTGTTCGATCCTCTGGATACCGAGTCTCCTATCAGTCGTAAAACTTAAGTATCCCCGTGTGAGGAACAGTGGCGGATTAAAGTCGGTCGAAGTCACGGGCGCAAAAGAAAATATTGGGACCCTTAAATTAGAAAAAAGTGCGCAGTTAATGTTTTTCGGAGCTCATTGGAAGACGGGGGCCGTTAAATCCGCCTCTGGTGAGGAGGCTCTTAGGGGGGCCATGGTGAGTGGCTGCTGGGGCACACGCTACTGCTTCTACTTAACCGAACGTACACCTGGTACACATTCCTCTACGGAATTTCTACAAATCGACACATGCCGGAGATAGAGAGAGAATGTGTGTTCTGAATGTATGCTTGGCCCTAACGTATTTATGTTGTCAAGTAGCGCTTGTTTCGTGTTCATGCTGCCATCTGGATTCTTTTTCTGTCATCTGAATTCTGCATTCTGTCATCTGAATTCTGCATTCTGTCATCTGAATTCTGCATTCTGTCATCTGAATTCTGCATTCTGTCATCTGAATTCTGCATTCTGTCATCTGAATTCTGCATTCTGTCATCTGAATTCTGCATTCTGTCATCTGAATTCTGCATTCTGGATTCCATTTTCTGAAGTAAAGATAGAAACGCTTGAATTTTCATGTTTTATCAGTATCGTGTTGTAGGCCTGCCTGCTCTCTGCGGAGAGACTTTTCAAATGGGAGATCGTGGGAGGCACACACTAAGAGATGTTAAAAAAAATCCGATCTGATGGAAGGAATAGCAGTTTTAAATGAAACATAGGGAGAAAACGTTTTACTACTTTCCGAATCTATCAGAAATGCGCATATACACGGGATCACGCATGGACCCTTCTGGTCATGGCACGGAAGCCTCGTGTCCATAAGAAGGCTATGAAGCTAATTCTACTGATATGTTTTTGAACGTAAGTATGTAAATGTGCATGCTATTATTTCCAGCTAATAGGATTCCAAAAAATTTCAGGCCCACTTTGACTTACAGCATACAATGTTGAGGCGGCAATTGTTGTAGAGCGTTTCACCAGTGGCCGTTGGCGTCTTATCGGCCGTCACCAAGCTCACTTAGCGATGAAAAAGCCTGTTTTATTGGAGCAGCTTGCTCGGAGAAACCTTTTCTCTCGTCGGTCTTCTGGTTCCAGCTGCGATTGAGCAAAGTCCTGATCATGCCTTAAATGTTAATCACAAAGTAACAAATAATAATAATAATAATAATATGATCTAACAAAAGCCCCCCCCCCCCCGTTTGATATGCTTTAAATTCCGGGGTGACAAATCCTGTCCAAGAATGTTGTGGATGCTCTTGGATCAACGAACCTGAAGAAACGACGCTGGAGCTCAGAGAACCAAAATGGCTGGCTTCATCCCAGGGTGGTGGACATGACATCTTGATTCGGCTTCGCCTCGACTAGACCCAAAGCTGGCACCCAAAGCATTAACACCTTTCCAGCGGCTTTGGCTAGAACCTGGCACCACCATCATACGCTTCAGTGTTCCTTCGCAGTTCCTCCGGACGATGGCCATGGCTATCTGTACAACTCTGTGTATAACGACGGGTCACCCTGCTATCAGGGCCATTTTCTGATGAGCGCCATTCATGTAGTTTGGAACTTCAATTACAAAAAAAAATCAGTTCATCCGGACGGTCGGGTATGTAATTTAATTGTAAAGAGGCTCTCTTAAGGTAAATTTAATTACAGTAATTAGCATTATATAACCAAATGTAATAGCTACATGATATGGCAGAATATAACGCTTCTCAAACTAGCTTTCGTTCTCTCGTGTCTTCTTGAATATGTTTTTGAGTGTTTTTAATGAAGTTGGTTAAGTGTATTTTGTCCTATACGATCACGAACCTCAACCCTCTAAGGGGGAGGTCTAAATCCCCCCCCCCATAACACACTGCATAGAGATCCGACGTGAGAATTTTCACAGATCTCTGTTCAGATGCCTTGTTTATGCAATTTAGTGGGAGTGGCACAGGGGTCTTGGGATTAATTGCTTGATGTCCATACCGCCAGCACCGAAAACACCGCAGGGGAGTCTGACATACACCTTAATAGTGCTCCGATGCCAGCCATTGTGGACGACACCTCTTGTCATAAGGTCCCTGTAAGACACAGGGTCCACCTCTATCACCCAGTTCCTTCCACTTGATCACCTTGTGGTGTACTTAGTGATTACTTTAAGTACCGGCGTTTCTCCTGAGGTCCCATACCTCAAATGTTCCAAGACCTCCAGTTCTTCAATCTCACCTGCCACGTCAAAGACAATAACTCTTTGGTTATTTATCTTTGGCTATCCTATCCTGAACTTTTTGTTCAACTTAGTGCCAGTTTCAAAATCTCTTTTTAGTTTGCTAGCATCCTCTCTGGTTGCCACCTCAACCAAAACCGCTCCTTTCTTTGTCTCCCAGACATCAATAAACTTGATTCATCTCCATCGTGATTATATGCCTTCTTTAAATATTCAGCTACTTCATCAGTAGTTTCCCCCAGAGAACTAAATGACGCAATGTTTCTTGTTCTGCCACCTCGTTTCTGATCTTGTTGTTTGCTAGTTCTCTTTGAATCCACCTTCTCAGCATAAGGGATTGATCCACTTTCTTCTTGAACTTGTCTAACCTCTTTTGATTCCTTGTCTTTACTGACAGGAGCAGGTTACAGATTCTCAGCATGAAGCTGAAAACAGTTTCCTCTGAAACCCTAATAGCTTTGGCTTTCTTTCTATCTTTTGCCTTGTCATCAGAGTGCTTGATCGCCTCTACTGGTCTCATGACTATATTGAACCTTTACTAGGCCAATATCAATCGATCCTGCATTTTCCTCAACTAGTTCCAGTTATTTCCTCGTGGAACGACTGATCAAGTGACTTCTCCAGTTCCCTGGTAGTCGCTCGACGCATTTCCAGCTCTTTGACGTATATTTAAGTCTCATTCACCTTGCAGTCCAATTCAAATTGGATTTGCTAATTCTGATCCTGCAATTTTTTAATTTCTTCTTCCAGTTTCTGCTGGAGCTCTTGCTTAGCTTGGTCAATCTGTCTTCTGAGTTCTCAACTCGTTTATGATAACATCGCTATCTTGCACCTCCTGTTTATTTTCCTCTAATTTTTGCCTAACATTCGCTAGCTGCTGCTGCGATTGTCTATCTCCCTCAGAAGATGCTGTACTGTCTCTTCTATTTATAGTTTCTTGTAATTGCCTAGCTAAATATGCCTTCTCCTTTCTGAGGAGTCTTCTTTCCTCAACCTGAGTCCCTGAGTCTCTGGCGACAACCAGCAACTCCTCGAGAATTTCTCTTAGCTTAATGTGAAGGTCACCTTTTGTAATTCTGGACACATGTCCCATCTGAATTATTTCCTCCTCGAGCTTTAAAGATCTCTTCGTTGCACCAATACATGACCTTTGTGGTTGGGCAGAACCACTGTCAGCGCCACTTGCTATTCTTATTTACTAAGTTTCGCCGGGTGAACGGCTGTTCCGATTGGAACTTACCTTCGTAGGCTGGCCCTAAGGCCACCCGACGTCGAACCACGGGGAGGTGGAGGTAAATTACTTACCAGTGATTAGACTTGAGTATTTCCAAGAATCTCAAAAATCACCACTGGTTATTCTTTATCATATTATATCATTATAATTACTCGTAAATTATTGTCTAATCACAGTAACTCTCGGCGGCCTGTTCGCGAATACGGTATAGCGGGCTGATAAAGCGGGAATTACCAAATATATCGCCAAATATCTCATATATGCTCAGTAACGATGAATATATTGATAGAATAAAAGATCGATATATCACTTCAAACATAAATCGACAAATATCTGCAAGATACGACAAATTAAAAGTAAATAAGTATTTCCCTCCTACGTACATATATTAAAATAGAATGCCATTAATTTCTTTGATTGTATGGCGAATCCGAAAATATCAAAATCAATTAATAGGGCAATATCCTGACACCGTTTTAAAATAAAGCGCCGAACAGTTTTCAAATCGATTCGCTATTTGTCTCATCAATTCCGCATTAAATAAGCAACCCACTAATGTTCTTCCCCCCCCCCCCCGGTATGTGTGTGTGTGTAATTTATGCAAAACGAAGTTTGTTGCACAGTTATTATACATTCTTAGTAACGAGTTACAGACGATTTGGCTCGATCGTGCAATGAAATACAATCTCATCTCGACTTTGGAATGTGCGGAGAGAGGAGGGCGCAAATAATAATTTCTCTCGCCTTCATTCCATAATAATAATAATAATAATTACTGGAAATACGGAAATTTTCACTGCGCCACTCGAAACTCAGTTTCGTAATTAAAAGAAGCCGACGGGAAATATTTCTGATCCGTGAACTTGAATGTTCCTACCCCCCCCCCCACCCTCTTCCCGACACATACGCCGTGGAAATGATTTTCAATGTACATACATACTCTCCCATTATTAATATTGACTAGAATTAACCCCATCTTGTCCTCCCTGTTCTGCCTTTGAAAGGATAACCGCAGTACATCGGGAATCACGTAAGCGTTTTAAAACGCAATCCGCGATCCTGCAGGGGAGGAGGGGGGGGGGCGCCTATGACTGGCGTTATGGTGATCCGTGACCATCGTTCTACCTCAAAAGTGACGTTTTAATTCTCCCAAGGAAATGAATGCGGAAATCCGGGTGCCGAGATAAGCCCTTGACAGTTCCCGTGCTGATTAGAGAAACGGACGTGTATATATATATTGGGCTTTTCCTGACTTCACTGTTCGAATGTCATTATTAGGAAAAGGGGGGGGAGATGAATTGATTAAACCCCTCGCGATGGGTGTTTCAGAAACTGCTGCATTTACTCCCACGGACACGTCTGTTTATTGCAATGAGTTCGAGGACATACGCGGAATGCTTTATAGCAGCGGTTCTCAACGGGGGCTCCGCGGCGACTCAAGGAAAATAAATATGTAAATTTGACAGATAAATAAAAAAACAGGCCTACGGAGTTCCGCCATAAAAATTATATACAGAAAAGGCTCCTCGAGTCAAATAGAGCTCCGATGTAAAAATTATGTACTGACAGGGCTCCGCGAGTCAAAAATGGTTGAGGACCGCTGGTCGAGATCGTAATCGAACACGATCCATTGAGAGGGAATGACATTTAAATTAATTTTACAAAATTCATAAATTAATTATAATAATTAGCGTGGTCCACCTGCTGACACTTCATCGTGGCTCGAATCATATTGAACAGACATAAATTTTTGTCATACTTTTAAAGCTTTTCATCATCTCTTTTATCAAATATACGTTGCAATTCGATAACTTTGATCATTTTTCCAATTTTTTATTGCTATAGTTGTTTAATTAATTTATATTAATAGAAGTAAAGGAATCAAGTTCCATGAACCCTCACAAGGGTGGGGCTGACAGGCAGGATCGTCTTAGGAGCATCATGGGCCCCGAGCCAAGGGATTTTTTGAGGGACCTACCTGAAAAATTCTCGAAAAATTCAACTACGTCTCGGTTTTCTGAGGCACCTCTTCTCTTGAGGCCCTTCGGGCACGGCCCAGGAAGGGGGAAGCATGCGTTAAGACGGCACTGCATAAGGTTCGCACCAGGCGTCCTCTTTTTCAAGTTTTGAATCTGGTGATCCGGCTATCTGAAGGCCACATAATCAGTATTTTCACTTATTTGTTCGATCATCCATATTGTCCGAATGTTTTTGTGGAAGGAAATAAACATTTTCTTCTACATAAAAATCGATTGTTGCAAATGTATGAATTTTTTTATCAAAATTTCCGTCTCATAAAAAAATTTTATACC
This sequence comes from Pholcus phalangioides, assembly GCF_987345545.1. Lineage (NCBI taxonomy): Eukaryota > Metazoa > Arthropoda > Arachnida > Araneae > Pholcidae > Pholcus > Pholcus phalangioides. The sequence goes on from NW_028301607.1 coordinate 14,844,030, forward strand.
AAAAAATAACAAAAAGAAGCCTGATTTCGAGATTAGATGGCAGCACCAACAGTATATAAATCAAGCCTCCATCGAGCTTGTATTACTGGAGAGAGTATGACATCAGCGGTCTCCGCCTTGGCAGTGCTGAGAAACTAAGGCGACTGTAGAAGGATAGGGCCCTTATGTAGTGGTTATACTGAGAACTGTCCCCCAACATCTTTCGTCGTAACATCACGTGCCTCGGTGAAAACAAACACGATCCCCCGTTATTTTCTTATGGCATAAATAGGAGTTTAAAACAATAAAGGAAAAAATAATTTCAGCATCGATGAGATAATTCCAAAATTAATGAAAGAGATAATTTCAGCATCGATGAGATAATTCCAAAATTAATGAAAGAGATAATTTCAGCATTAATGAAAGAAAATATTCCAGAGTTAATGTAAGAGATAATTTAAGAATTGATAAAAGTGATAATTCCAAAATTAATGAAAAAGATATAATTCCAAAATTAATGAAAAATAGATAATTCCAAATTTAATGAAAGAGAAAATTCCAGAATTAATGAGATATAATTTCAGAGTCAATGAAAGATATAATTCCAGCATTAATAAAAAATAATTTCTAGAAACAAATCTAGAATTAATGAAAGCAATTATTCCAGAAATAATAAAAGAAATAATAATTAATAAAGGAAGTAATTCCAGAATTAACGAATGAAAATTCAAGAAATAACGAAGGAAAAAATTCCAGAAATAATAGAGGAAAATCCAGAATTAATGGAGGAAAATTCAAGGATTGATGAAAGAAATGATTCCAGTATTAATGAAATAAATAATTTTATCTTTTTTCACCTTTAGATGAGTTCTTTATCTTTTCTTTTAATCTTTGAAACCTAATACTTAGGGACCGAACTGTACATTCCTATGTGCAAATTGCCAGGCGGGAACATTGTTTTCACCGAGTCACGTGATTTCCTTGCATTTGATGTCGCTCCAGTCGCAGCGGCTTGATGCTCCCTCCAGTAATATAAGCTCGATGCAAGCCTCGGAATCTCTGTCGTCTGCTTCTCTCCAGGTTACTTGTTTTGGGCGTCTCCTTGTGTTCTGAAAATTTACTGAACCTTCAGTTCTGTTTGTGAGCTCAGCTTGTAGGGAACCGAACAAACAGTCTGTCGTCTGCTCATTAAGAGGCTCTTCGTTTTGGACGTCTCCTTATGCTCAAATAAAATAACCGAACTTTCAGTTTGAATTTCCAGTTCAGTTTATGAGATTTGTTTGCAAGGAACTCAGCGGAATAAAGAATATAGTTTTTTTACTTTGAACTTCATCATCACCACGAGTACCTTTCAAATTTCACATTAGATGGCAGCACATTAGTAAGCTATAAAGTAGAGAGTGGGAAAATTCACTTTTTTACGATCTTACCTGTCAACTGCTTGTGTGGAGGTTCTTTGTTTTGGACAAACGTCTCCGTGGGTCTTGAAAAAATTACTGAACTGAAAGTTTGATCTTTCAGGTCAGTTTATAAGCTTTGTTTATGAGGAGCAAAGCTGAATGAAGAATTTAGTTTTTTATACCTGAGCTTCGTCATCACCACATAAGGCTCTTCCAAATTTCCGAAGTAACAACAATATTTTTAAAAATGAATGTCTTAAAGTATTCTAGAGCAGCGGTTCTCAATCGGTGCTCCGTGTGCACTTCCCAGGGGCACCGCGGCCACTCGAGAATAATAAAATAAATCAATAAATTCGATAAACAAACAAGAAAAAGAGGCCTAAAAGGTACCGCCATGTAAATGATAAACTAAAAAGGGCTCTCCGAGTTAAACAGGGCTTCGACAGAGAAATTATTCACTGAAAAGTGCTCCGCGAGTCAGGAATGGTTGAGAACCGCTGCTTTATAGAATTATACAGGTTGTCGCGAATTGTTTTCTCAGCGGATAATATCTGCAGCCGTTGGTTGGCAAATATGCTTCAAAATATATATATTTTTTCAAATTTTAATTGTGAAGTTACTTGAAATGTCATAAAACTTGGCTCTATGTTAACGTTACTGCCAAAGCCAGAAGTGCGGCCAATTCGCGAAATAACCGAGAGGTTTGGTCGAAGTCAGATTTTCAGGAATGATTTGGAATTTGCCAGCCAATTCAAGATGTGGCCGGCCATCCCTGGCCGAAGTTCGATGTGCTGATCTAAGATGGTCCAGCAGGTGCCAAATACATTTTTTAATCGCCAACATATGATACAGGGCTGTATATAATAGCTGCAATGGATTAGTTTCATATGACGAGAGAAAAAAGGATAACATTTCTAGAGTAAAACTATTTACATTCCTCATCTGACTCCGAGATGATGGGTTGCCATAGCGAGCGCAGACATAATTATCACGAAAAAATATCAACTTGGCGATGATGCTGAATCATGTATTATGTTATCGGACTTTGGCCAGGGATCACCAGCCATTTAACGAAATGGCTGGCCAAATCCCGAAATTCGGACACTGGCCGGATAAATTTACAACAGGCTAGTTCGGGAAAACTGTGGCAGTAACATATACATAGAAAAATAATTTTTATATGATCCCGTTCGCTGAAACTTCCAATAATTGAAATTCAGAACCTACTCTGAAAAGTACTCTGCAAAAAAAACTTCATATTTTCTAATTCAATATTTACTGAGATTTTGAGGATAAAAATTACCATGTTGTTAGTGACTTATCGCATTAGTGATAAGTTGGTTCCAGACTCTGTCGAGTAGCGCAGTGGTAAGTGATCGTCTCCCACCATGAAGGTCCTCGACCCCGAATCTGGTGGATGAACATCGAAAACAAGCTCTTTACTTCACGAGCCTGGGGGTGACCATCTATAGAGATTGCACCTTCCTTTTCCACCCTAGAATTCCCCACACCTTCATATTGGTTGGAACTTGCCGTATGGCGATATGACCAAAGTAAGTGTGCGGTGAAGTAGTCTCTGACACGATAATGGGCTAGAAGATATCTTTTCGGGATAAACCCGGTGGCAGAGTTCTGGCATTCAGGTATTGAAATGTTCGAATTTGCTTGAAAATCTCAATTCTTTCAGGGACTATAAGTAACTTCAATAACTAACAGTAAGTAAGTAAGAAAAGCTATACCGTGTTACATAAATGTGTGATCTCTTGTGATCTCCGCGTTTCTTGGGGAGAGATATGTCAAATGCACAGTGGAAACGTTTTTAGTTCATGTCCTTTAAGGGCCTTTCAAGTTATTAAGTAAGCAGATTTTCAGCCATTTTTGACCCCCCCCCCCGTCAGCAAAATTCAGCAAAACACTGACACCCCCCCCCCCCGTCAGCAGCTTAGACTATTTCATATCTTCAAAAAGGGGTGGTTGATGACGTGAGCAACCTTCAAACACCCCTCCCACCTTGTCATTAAAAGTCAGCAAATCCGAAACCCCCCCCCCCTCACCCCTCGATGCTGACGTAATACTTGAATGCCCCCTAACTACTAGGTCACACGAAAAACGCAAATGAAAAGATATTTTCGTTGTGAAATAACTTTACTGAGAGAGAGAGGCAGTCTTTATCAGTAAAATGTGAGGCTATATTTTTGGTCTCGGTGACAATCGCCTATTTTTTACAGGTTTCTAACACTTTGAAAGAAGGTTCGAAAAGCTGGACCTACATTTTCCACTAACCGGACACACACATGGGGAGTGTTTGAGAATATTATTTTCTTATTTTTTCAAGTACAGCACCCTTTAAAGTTATGACAGTTTTGAATCAGCTGTACATTTGGAAAATATCTCCAGGAACGGATGAAGAACTTTGTTTTGATTCACTATGCAAGCGAATTATTCTGTTCTTGTGATGATGAGATATATACTCACAATTTCACAGATTATACCGGTACTGGATGGAAATTTCTAGCAGAAAAAATTCATACGAAATAGTCAATACGTAGTTAACACAGGCACTAGTCAAGTGTTTGGGGGATTAAAATATTCCAATAATCCTTCGCCTTTTTATAACGAGACGAGTTGATGTGTGATGATAAGCCACTTATTCAGTGATCGAACTCAATTAAATGGACACTCAGTTCGAAGAAAAATAATTGTTAAGTTTCTGTCACAGAAGAAAAGAAGGCTGAACAGTTTTTTGCCACTTATAATAGCAAATTTGGTTTCAAAATACTCTTGATTAATAAGCCGCCATTGCCGTTTCGAGAATGGCCAAATATATTTCACCTTTTTACTACCAATGCGACTTAAAACGGCATTTCTTCTGCCAGAAATAAAAAAAAAAGTTTATAGTAGGATAAACAAATAATACACTTAATACAAGGCCCTAGTATTAGGTGAAGATATAACACGGATTCTCACAAGCCATTAAAACTACATTTCTCCGAGATAATGTGCGAAGTAGAATGAATACGGATATTCCTTCACTAGAGGACGTGCCGAAAATAAGGCACTCTGAATTCTTGGACATTCTCATCGTCCAACTTCCGAAAAGACAATGATGCAGTTAACTGCAATGAATATTCTAAACACAAAAAACAATCAAGAAAACACATGGTAAGGGTTGGCCGAATGCTATAAGTCAGCGATGTTATATTTACGTATGTGACGCTTCGTAAAGTGTTTTAATAACGGTAATATTCATTACCTATGACGCGTATTCACGAGATAAACTGAATTCGGAACGTTTTACTGCCCTGTCATAAAGATCCATTTTGAATATGACTTCATCGTCGCGAGGAAAACGGGGAGTGTTTTCCGTTTTGAACACTGTATAAGTTCATAAAACGTCACTGACAGCTTTGATTCATTGCTGTCGTAATTTGTCCTGAAATAATGGGCGAAATTCTGTCCTTCAAAACACCCATATATACACACGCGCATTCATCTTACAGGGTTACCCATCATCACGGGGGTCTTGATTGCACCGTGAAAGATAAATATCTTGTCATCCTCAGGAAAAGCATTTCTTCCGGCTCGGTAATACCTCTCACTCACTGCGTCGCTCGCTCTTTCTGGTCCGCGTCCACCATATAGCTCCATTATTATCGATATATATTAGAAAATGGGTATTCGCCGTCCATACATAGATATACACACATACTACCACTATGAAGGGCAGTGTCGTGAGAAAGAACGTTATAATATGAACTAAGACGCTACACAATGTTAGAAATTTCATGAGATTACATTGGATAATATCGATCAACATCTTGGTTGTAGGTTCAGAGCGTTCGTTCAAGATTAGAGAAGCAGAAGATGGAGATAGTTTCGAGAATCGACTCAATTTTCAACGTTAATCTAAGGGTATAAGGTGTTGGCGAAGTTCCTGGAAACTCATTTATTCAAGCATAAACCCATAGGCATTGTTATTAAATATTGGAAAATTATTCAGAATTTTAAAGATGATATTTTATTATTATTATTATGTGCTTTGACCCAATGAAATTCGATATTATTTGTCTCAGCCGTATTTTGTATTTTACGGTGAATTTCCTTATCATTGTTAGGGTTTGCTAACACTAGTTCTTTTACTTACAGATTCATTAAAAAATATTTAAAATTTGTACTGGGTGCGTAAAAAGTCTGTTAAACTTAAAATAATTAAAATAATTAACAGAAATGAAAAAATAATTAAAAAGTACCAAATGGTGATAAAAAGTACGGTTCAAAAGAATGGAAACAGAAGTTCTCTCTTGATAAGTTCTAAAAAGATCTTATAGATGGCGATGAGATGGAATATTCGTGTCTTATTTACGCAAATTACACATTAAAGTGATTGTGAGGGATGCACGTAAATTCTTCATTTGATGATGGCATCCTCATTTACATATTACGCTTCATATATCATATCCAGTGCCATCTATCATGAACGCTTAGTTAGAACTAATTTAGTTCATTAAGAAGTCACCAACGAATATGGCAAATAATTCAGAAACTCCTAAGTTGTTTTTTTGTGTATTTGCCTCATTCGTTGGTGACTTCTTAATACTCGTGGGCAAAGTCGATCTACTCTTCCATAATTTAGTTTATTTAACCCTAGAATACTAACTAAAAAAAGCTGATAAAAACTGCATGTTAACTGCATATACGTCTACATTTCTGAGACGAGTTAGTATATTATGGTGTTAAACAAAAGCTCCATCGATTCTCATTCGTTTATAAACCACAACATTTTTACTACGATTTTTTTTTTTTTAATTAGTTTTCAAAATTTAAAAGAACTTTTCTTTTGTATTAACCCTGTATAATTGAGATACAAACACGAATTGATTAAAATATTATGAATGCATTAAAATCCTGATAATTATTGATTCATTTAAAATTCTCCACACATGTTTTTGATCGTATGTGCTATCTATCCTATGCTTGTAGAAAGTTTTACTTATCTTGGATGAATAATGTTTTACAAATTAAAAAAAAGTTCATTAAAAAGCTTTTGCGCAGCATACCATGACATAAATGTAATTGAATAAAAATTGATTTAAAATAAAAAAAAACTTAAGTTCATGGAATGAGGCAAGAGGTTCAGATATCATCAACTCAATCCTATTTAAAATTAAATTTTAAATCTCCAAAAGGTTAAATTTTAAATGAGTTTGTATCAATGAAATCTCAACCTTTTTTGCCTCATTTTATAAACGAAGTCTCCTTCATTTTAAATCAATTCTTATTCATTGATGTCATGATATTTTATTTAACGAAACCGATTAAATGCTAAATTATTGTACCAATGTATAACATTTTCGATAAGTGGTCATATTTAAAAAAATTTGAATCAATATTTCGATTGAATTTCTTGACATTGGGAAATGAAAGTCTATTGAACGAAAAATCCATTTCCATTCCAAATTGAGTTTGATGGAAGTTCCGGATGGCAAGACCAAAATTTATCGTCTCTAATATGAACAGTAGTTGTTCATATTCTTGGAAGTATCAGTTCCTCTCCTCACAAGAACCATTTGGGAGGAGTTTGGGGGAAAAAAATAACAGAATATGATCAAAAGCAGTTTCGAAATCTTTGACTAACATAAAATATTCGATTTAAAAAAAACAAAAACCACAAGATCCAAATGAAGAAATCCCAGGTTTTAACAAAAGATGTTTAGCATACGAGTATTGAGGAAACATTTTATTTTCTGGATATTATGCTGAGGTGAACTCGGAAAGAAAAGTTAACCTCATCATAATATCCAGAAAATAAAATGTTTCCTTGATATCTCTCTTCGGCTAAGGAAAAAGCCATATATCTCTCTAAAATACGAGTATTGAATTGCATCAGTGAGTGGCAGTCTTAATTTCTTAATCTATTCCTATACTTATTTACATCTAGCGAATATGCGCGTGAAACGAATAAATTGCATTTTTATAGTTTCGATTGATATTATATAGTTATGAAAAATACCCGATTAATCGATTAGACATTTTTGATTAAACAGTTGAAAAGTTTTATCGATTCCAAGCCCTAGTTATAACGATAAAACTTTGGAATCTTCGATATCGTTATAACAAAGTTTAATCAATCAATTTAAATTTCCAGTTTCTGTTTAGGAAATTTTCTTCTATCATTTCGATGATTTCTAACACAATCGATACAAAACCTAATAATTCATCAAATATAACATGCAAATAATACACCCATAAAAAAAAAAAAACCCCTCTTCGACCAGAACGTGAATAAACTCCCGGAAAAATAGCACTTCTGCAGGCAGGCAATTTTTCTTGCACGTCCCTCCCGATTCTTCAAACCTAATACTCGAAGATAGGGAATGTCTTGTGGGTGCTATTCAGAGAGTTATTCTAAATCTACACAGTCTAAGAATATAGTGTATTTCTCTTTTTTTTCTTGTCTGTTCCAGAAAAGAACAAAAAAAAAAGGAAAGGAAAGGAACATATATGAAAATCCGGAAATCTCATGAAAATGGTCTTGCATACCATTTCGAAGAGAAGAGAGAAAGCATGGGAAAAAAAAAGTAAAAATACTATATATATATATACTACTAGGGTCTATCAGCGTCAAACTTGACCGCTTTCTAGGAGCGGTTATTTCTCATGGCACAGAAGTTTCAGAGAGCCGGTTATCCATCACAAGAAATGCTGCTCCTTTTTCCCAGTGCAGTGGCATTATATGGAGGCCCCTAGCCTTGTCCAGAGAGCAAGTCGGCAACCGTATTTCCTTTACAAGATGTGATGGTGAGGGGGCGGGGGGGGCACCCCCCCCCTCTTCTTAAGGCTCTCTTCCCGGCCTCCACCCTTCAGCCGTCTCTTACTTTTTTTTTTCTCCTTATCCTGAATGTATCCCTTCGTCTTTACTGTCTTTTTCTGCTTCTTCCTCATCCACTGGCATTGCTTTTACCCTGAGTAAGTGTGATTGATGAAACGCATATCAAAAGGGGTTACTCAGAGTCAGAATGCTATAGTCACCCCGGAGGACCTTTCGACATCGTCGCCGTCGTAGAGGTCCACTTGTCAGAGTATAACAGCCTCATACGTGTGCGATTTCTGTCAGATAGCGTGTTATAAATGTAACGCGTGGTGGATGCAAGTGCAGGCGTTGTGGCTAAACAGACGTACGATATCGCGGTGTTTTGCTGATATTTTGTCTGGATGCTGATACAGATTCATGAAATAAACGCAACAAAGTGTTTTGGTGATGTAAAAAATGTGCAATCCTCTTGGATTATGGAACTCGATATCCGTAAAAAACTGACCTGCCCATGTCCTACATGCCAAACTATAGTAGAAACACGCATTATTCTTTTGCGTGTCTCGTCATGGTAACTTCGGTGAATTCCTTTGATAAATGAGGTACATGGTATTTGAATGTTACTAGACTTCCCATATTACTTCTGATAAAAATCCATTCATCATTAAAAAATAAGGATGTGAATCCCCTTGTATATTTCTTGAAATAACCATAACATGGATCACGGAATCGAGAAATACGGTACCATATACGTTGTTTAATTTCATACGAAAGTCATTCATCTTCATATCAAGACAACTCTAACATGTGAGCGGATAGACCAGGATACATCAGGTTCTAATATTCCACATGGTTACTCTATATTATGAAAATATCTGGAAAATTATAATAAAATATGCAATAGTGTGGAAATTAATTAATACAAGACTTTTTTTTTTTCACTCCACGATTGTTACATGTTGGGGCTGAGAAAATTTGCTACAATCGGCAAAAAGAAAGAAAAAGGGCAAAACTCTATAAAATATTGCTGCGAAAATTATAATAGTTCTTATTTATCATTTATTATACCATTTTTCGCCTATAAATAGTCATTATCTTACGTAAAAATGAAAGTTAACGAATTCTTCTGTAAGTCTCACCGAATTCGGAACAAACTTAGCGAAGTTTGGCGACAGCCCAGATGGTTTTGGTGACATCATGGTGCCAGAGAAATCTATGGGATATCCTGAGAATGTTGGAGAACTTTCTCGAACATTTCTTTGTCTGTATAAAATCACCACCAAAGTGAAACTGAGGAGTTGAATACAAGATATTTTGTATGGTGGAGAAGCTGCTTTCACGGAGCTCTGTTCAGCGTTTTACGTCAAATCTCAGTTTCTAAATACGCGTAAATCGCTATTATAAATAAATCTGTGACGTCCTGCATTTTGTTTCATCCTCTACTCATTTCATGAACTTCTGTGAGAGACAATATCGAAAACAATGTATATGTATCGCCTTCATAAAAAGAAGACTGATTCGGCTCTAGCCTAGAGAAACGAGATCCCCTAACGTTTTTTTTTAATTTTTACACGATATATTTATTTATTTAAATAAACAGGCTACACCCACTAAATGTCATGAATGAGGACCGCATATAAAACCTGAAAGGAGGAGCTGCCAATGTATGTTATTTTTGTGTGTGAATACAGTCAACATTGTACGCAGGATCAACTTTTTGGGGGGGGGGGCACAAAGAATCATTTTCAGTGAAATTTTGACTTACTGACCTTCAAAAAGCATTATATATTAACAAAACCTAAGTAGGTAAGCAACAATGAAAGTCGGAATACGATAAATCATATCTGGTCGTCGCTCGGACACATCTTTTAAATTGCATAAGCCTTTATTACGGTTAAAAAAAGAATAATACGGAAAAGAGCATTATGACACAAAGGTAGATACATTAAGATTGTTAAAAATTTTAGAAGAATGAGGCTGACCGGACCCTGACCAGAGATTGGACTCCGGCTCCAAATTTTGAAAACTTTCGTTTGCAGGCAATGAATTAGTTTCATTATCACCACCCTCCACATAATTGAACCGTAATTTTGAAGTGAATAAAGCCATGCAATTCAAAATTCCCTATAAATCAACGATATTATAATTTAGCAAAATTAACCATTGAACAACGATACACCGAGCATGAACACCCTGCGCAAATGCATCTTCAGCACCACCTTAATTTTGAGTCGATTGCAGCATTGCGGCATAGTTTGTTAAGAATGAAATAATATGGGAAAAAGTACCTTTTCAACCATGTGTACAAAATACTTACTTACAAATTTGGCCACTAATGGGAATATTAAAAAAGGGCACCACAGACATTTGTATTTTATTGATACTCAACGAACGTAAGTACGAAAATAAACACATTAGATAACGTATTTTAAATAGGACTCAAATACGAAAGAGAAAATAACATTCTTCTCTCCTCATAAATATTCATGGAATTTTACAACAAAGTAACTGTAACATGTTTTTTATCATTCTCAGAGACTACGTTGAAAGTGGATTCTATATTATTAAGGTTTAATAGTATTATCCTTTGAATAGGCGACTGGTTACACGAGCTCTCCCGTTTCCATAATACGATATTATGACAAAACTTTCTATATGCGTATTCTAAGGGATTTAATATTCTTACATACGAAGAATGGGAAATGGTAGGTTTCACTATATACAAAAATTGCACATACCTTTCGAGTTTAATTTACCGAAATGTTTAACTTTATTTCCCATTCAGACCGCAAAGAGTTATTTGAAGATTACCTTTCAAGATCACTGATTTTAGAATTACCTTTAGGGAAACACAGAAAGTAACAAAGAGCGAAACAGAGAGGAAACCCGACATGAGTTTTTGAATTGGCAATTGATAGAGGAGGTATGAACAAGCTAAGTAAATGCAATTTAATCTTGAAATTACCATAGAAAATAGTTATTTATTACAGATTTACTACTGAAAAAATACTTAGGGCAGACCGGAGCTTAAATGGCATTGTTTTTACTTTCTGATTTTGCTACTTTCCTCTGCGATACTTATATCAAATGTGACCGATGCTTCGGGTAGCGGTAATCCATGTCCAATATAGGAGGAAATTATCACTTAAAATTGTTTGCTCATTTCGTCAAATTTGTTTTAAAAAAATGTTAAAAACTAATGCCAAATTGCCCCACTCCTGGAGCAAGTTCGCGCAACCTCTAGGGTAAGTTGGCACAATAGGATGCTTTGCATACTGGTTATTAGTACCTGAGGAATAAAACGTGAGTATTAGTAACTACACAAAACTTTTATTGCAATTCAAAAATGCAGAAAAACAAATGCTGTGCGTAATAATTTCTCTCTCAATATCTTGAAGAAAACGAATGTAAAAATGTAAAAGTAAAAATGACACGTGATGTATGCCAACATGCCCCTCAGTTGGGATGCAAAGTTCTCCCAACATGACTCTGTCAACACACAACGGCTGCCTCACTGTTCTACAAAAGTTTCATGAAGCATTTCAGCAGTTGAATACAAAACGTCATTGACCACCCTTCACAGAGCCGTCATTTCAACTTTTTCCGGGGGGGGGGGGGGGCAAATAACATGTACTCAATGTATGTATATATATATATATACCATTATACCACTTTTAGTGTATTTTCAAAAGCCAGAGGGGGCCCATTGACCCCAACCCCCCAAATGACGGGCCTGACCCTTCTGCCCATCACAACTTTTGAGAACGTCTAATCATATTTTTCATGGGCTTTTCTCGTAGAATTGGTAAAAAGTTTCAACGAAAACAACTTTCCTGGTAGAAAAGAAGGAAATTTGCTGGCCTTTCTCTATGGGAGGTCTCATCATACTGCTACAATGAATGATGCAACACCCTCAGGTGGTTCAACAGTGGCAATTCTAACACTCACTGCGGTCGGAAAGAGAAGCTGTATGCCAACTAACCCTGGTCTCCCCTAAAAAGCAGTAAGAGAAAAGAAAATACAATGAATGACAAAAAAAATGTCGCAGTGTTTGTATTGTATGTGGGCTCTAGTTATATTTGACACACACATTTTTTTATGGCCATATTTTCTGAGAGCAACAGGCCTACAACGATAAAATCTTCCACCATTACACTTCCCACAGGATTAGAAAAGTTGATGACAGATGGCAGCCTACACATAACAAGCACATTATACAGAAGCAAACTTTACGTTAGGTTCGTAACACAAACACGTACATTCCAACATGCACCAATTCGTTAGAAGTTTCACAGAGGGATATGGGCGAGGTGCGTGTGTGGTTTAGTGGTAGTGGCGGTAGTAGTCAGCTGAGTATCTCAACATATTTAAGGAACTCTTCACATTTTTCTTGTACTATGAAAACGATGCAACGCCTACGAGGTGAAAATGACGATATGAAGACAGTGGTGTTTGGACGTAATATTACGCCTGTAATCGTAAAGAGGTTAAATGCAATATTTATCGAGATATTAAATATATAAAATCACTATCGGCAAGATATTATTCACACAAAAGTTGCTATATTATAGACTGTTAACAAATAAAATGAACTCAACAATTTTAATTTTGATTCACAATAAATAACAACTGAAATTTTTAGCAATTATTTTGGAAATTACATAAATTTTAGGACTTGTGAATCACAACATCAATAATTGGCGACAAATGCTGAAAACTTCAAAGTTAAGGTATATCCATTGTTATCATATCTGTTTTTTGTCGTATTTATATTTCGCAAACCGGACGTTTAAGAGCACAGTTCCTTGCAAAAGAAGTTTATTTTTCTATTTTACGTATACGACCGTTTCGGACGGCGGTTCTCAACCTTTTCTGACTCGCAGAGCCCTTTCCAGTGTATGATTTCTATGGCGGAGCCCTGTTTAACTCGAGGAGCCTTTTTTGTATATTATTTACATCGCGGTACCCTTTAGGCCTCTTTTTTTGTTTGCTCATCAAATTTATTGATTTATTTTATTATCATCGAATGGCCGCGGAGCCCCTGGGAATTGCACAAGGAGGCCCAAGGTCTCCGCGGAGCACCGGTTGAGAATCGCTGCTTTATTAAATTTAATATATTTTGAGCACCCGGGCATCCACATCATTTGAAGACTTTTTGTATTTGAAAGTATAATTCAAAGTATGTGTTTTCAAAGTCAACGATTGCAGAGATATTATATATGCTTTACAAACAATATGCGGAGCAACCTTCATCTTTGTGTCTGTTTTTTTCGGAAATACTCGAAACATAAGATTCGATTTATTTTCAAACTCAAATGCTACGTGATTTGTTTTTAGAACAATTAATGCCTCATAATGGTGATATATAGTAACTTGCCGGGGCAATCATTTGTCTCATTGATCAAGAACGAATGATAAAGTCAATTAAGAAAACATGCGTTACATATTGTCCATTTCTATAATACAGCAAAATATTCACTGAAACATAAATCAATTGGTAACACGCTCATAAGTTTTTTCGTGTGATCCATCTTTATGAAGAAAATTTAAAATATATATATTAGTACTTTAATCAATTCTCATGGGCATATAAAGCAACTCGAAACTCTTTTTGCTCTTAATTTAATGTGAAATACGTGAGTAAAATCAATTAAAAGAAATAAACGTATTCGTATGACATCTCTGTAAGCTCTGTATAGCGTACGAAAACAAACAATTCTGAATAATTCTGCCAAATGAGACGGGTTCAAAATCCCCTGACGGGAAAATTCCGAGGAAAATTGTATTCGCGAAAGTAAATATTTACAAAAAAACTCTCACAAAATTCCTTTGCCTCATTTATAAGTATTTTGCATGCTCTTTTTGGGTAAACAAAGTACACAAAATTTCAAATTCAAAATAAAAATATTTAATAGATTAGCATTGGCTTTTTTCGCAATTAAAATTTTTCCAGGTACTGAATAGTGACTTATAAACCTTGATAATATGGAGAGAAAACTGTTTAACAAAATAATTATTTAACGTGAAAATAATCAAAACATTGTTTCGGACGTTTAATTAAGTCGAAAGTATACATTTTGTCACTTTAGATAGAAAATTTGACTAACGTGATCGATCTCAAAAAAACATTTCGAAATTCAACCTAATTCCTAAGGGGAAATTCACAGTAGTGATCAATAACCATGCATGAAATTGGTAGCTTGGTGAACAATGGCAATGATGGTGTATGGACTCAATTTGAGGTCTCTTATGCTGTAAAAATAGTGTTTAAATGCTCAACCCACAACCAGGTGTCATCTGATGTGGATCGTGATTTCACACACTTTTTTTTTTCAAAAATGAACTAAGCGAGACATTTCTAGATCAATTAAGTGAACCTCGGCAAATTTCAAGTTCGCTTAAGGGGTTAAGAACCATATTCCCAGATCACATAAATGACCCCAAACAGTTCAAAAAAGCAATGTGTTAGTTGTCCGCAGCACAATTATAAATCTCTCTGTCGGCCCGCGGCAATTATACAAATCACTTAAATCTCCCGTAGCTCAGTTCCAGATTGCTGAGGTTGCTTGAGGCACATTTCCAGTTAAGTGACCCACGGCGCAGTTCCAAGCAACTTCAGTCGCCCACGGCACAGATCCAGATTAATCAAGAGATCCGTTGCACATTCACAGAACAATTTATTGGCCAACGACGGTTAACTAAAGTGACCCGTGGTGCAGTTTGAAACCACTTAGGTTGCCCGCGACACGTTCCTAGGTAGCTTAAGTAAAGATGATGTGGTTCAAAAGGAGTCTACGTGGGGGGGGGGGGGGGAGGGAACTTCTAAGAAACAAGTGACAGTATATCGAGTAATTTGAATCCCCTAATGACTCTGATGCTATGACCCCGGGGACGCATACTATGCAAATGCACCGATTATACGATTTTTTTCAGACAACCACATCGTCTATCGGTCAACGATAATTCTCTCTATCGTAATATCGTATGATCTGCTGTGTTTTCGGTTACGAGGCTTTGTTATTTACATTATAACTTCGATTTACACGCTGTACGCCAGCCATTAAAACATTGTTATCCGAGGATGATGCCACATTTTCACCCAGTGAATGCCGTACGTTGAGAGCGTTGTTTATTAAAATTATATAGACGTTGTTTTTTTTTCTTAATTGTAAAAATATGGACAGCAAAAAGTAAGTTACGCGGTTTCTGTTATATCGCCTTAATCAACCGGAGGGACAGACGTACGTGGGTACATCCTATTAATGAACAGAGACCTTCATACGCTGTTTATTGAAGGTATTTACGGCGAGCTCAGAGCAGAGCCGCTCTTAGGGTGGGGGGGGGGGGTGTGCGACAGGTGTGGTCACACCAGGGCCCGCGTTTGGGGAAGCACCGCGCTTACGGTAATAATATTTCTTTTCATAAGTTCCGGAATTCTTCACTTTCATCCAGAAAGAAATGATTCTGAAATTTCCTGCATTTTAATCATTTTTAGGGGATTTTGAATATGAATCTGGAATTGATTTCTTGCATTAACTCTGAATTTTCGATTTCCCACTCCCACAGAAAATTCTCTCAATGTGAAATTTCGGGTTTGGGGGAGTTTGAAATTATCGAGACGCGTCTGACCCCGCTATTATTTTCGCACCGGGAGCCGCGTCCGTTTGTAGCGCTTTCTTGAGGAGAGAGGATAGCGACAAGTTCTTCAACTGTTTTCGCAGTCAGTTGACACCCTTGAATATTTGAGCTCGTGCTGCCATCTAGAAAACAACAGATTAAAGACTAATCTAATGGGCGAGTACCGCCCGGACCGACGTCCCATTTAACATAATGTTCAAAACCTGTATGTACTGATGCGGAGCCGTTACAAAGTTTTGACATGTGCGTCCGCCATCAGGGCCCTGAAGAAGACTTTCGATTTTTAGCGGGCCGCACATTCCGCATCGACTAAAATTCTCCATTTGTATACCATTGGCCAACTTCGGCCCCGCACCAGCATCCGCTAAGTGTAAAAGGGCTTTAAGCTCCTATCTGACATTTTCCCCTCAAATGAGGGGAAAAAGACTGCTACCAGAACATTCCAGTGAAATTCACAGTCCATGTTGGCGTTTGACAAACGTGAAAAGCAGTAGAGGCTTTCGCTGACACTTTTCTGATTCCCGGACCAGTGTGACAGTGATTTAATGTATTCCACTCCCTGTTAGCGGGCAGTAAAATCAGACAAACTCTAATTTTTTTTTAAAACTCTAATTTTTTTCATAAATCGAGAAATTATCATATGCAACAATGGTTATGCATAATGACAAGTAATCATATGATTATCCGGCAAACAATTACTTGATTAACGGAACCAGAAACTCTGGTGATTCCGAATGGCAATGTCAGTTTTACTTGCACATACATGTGTCTCTCTCACTCACACACACACACTTTACATTTGTTTCTATTAATTGTGACCAAGTCAAACGTCGTATAAATTTCAAAGTCGTATAAACACGATTACATCGTACCTCCCCAATTAGCGGATAAAATTTTTGGTCCCATGGATGTCCGTTATCGAGAGGATCTACTGTATATATCTAAAAACGATATCTAGTCGACAACTCCAGTTATTACTCGTGTCCGGAAAATTCACCGCCAGCAATTCACCGACAACAATTCACCGCCGGAAAATTCACCGACCAACAATTCACCGCTAGGAAAATTCACCGACCAACAATTCACCGCCATGCTATTCACCGCTAGGAAAATTCACCGACCAACAATTCACCGCCATGCAATTTACCGCTAGGAAAATTCACCGCTAGGAAAATTCACCGACTAGCAATTCACCGACAACAGTTCAATGCGAGGGAGTGAGCGATTGAGTTACTGAGTGAGTGAGTGACCCAGTGAGTGACTGAGTGACCGAGTGAGTCAGTGATTGAGTGACCGAGTCAGTGATTGAGTGACTGAGTCAGTGATTGAGTGACCGAGTCAGTGATTGAGTGACCGAGTCAGTGATCCAGTGACCGAGTCAGTGATTGAGTGACCGAGTGAGTGACTGAGTGACCGAGTAAGTAAGTGATTGAGTGACCCAGTGAGTGACTGAGTGACCGAGTAAGTAAGTGATTGAGTGACCGAGTAAGTAAGTGATTGAGTGACCCAGTGAGTGACTGAGTGACCGAGTAAGTAAGTGATTGAGGGACCCAATGAGTGACTGAGTGACCGAGTAAGTCAGTGATTGAGTTACCGAGTGAGTGAGTGACCCAGTGAGTGAGTGAGTGACCGAGTAAGTAAGTGATTGAGTGACCCAGTGAGTGACTGAGTGACGAGTAAGTAAGTGATTGAGCGGGTGAGTGAGCAATCCAGTAGTGACTGAGTGACCGAGTGAGTAAGTGGTTGATCGAGTCAGTGATTGAGCCAGCGAGTAAATTGGTTAGTGAGTGAGGGAGTGAGTGAATTGGTAAGTGAGGCAGTGAGTGAATGGTCAGTAAGTGAATGAGGGAGTGAGTGAATTGGTAAGTGAGGGAGTGAGTGAATGGTCAGTAAGTGAGTGAGGGAGTGAGTGAATGGTCAGTAAGTGAGTGAGGGAGTGAGTGAATGGTCAGTAAGTGAGTGAGGGAGTGAGTGAATTGGTAAGTGAGGGAGTGAGTGAATTGGTAAGTGAGGGAGTGAGTGAATTGGTAAGTGAGGGAGTGAGTGAATGGTCAGTAAGTGAGTGAGGGAGTGAGTGAATTGGTAAGTGAGGGAGTGAGTGAATGGTCAGTAAGTGAGTGAGGGAGTGAGTGAATTGGTTAGTTAGTTAGTTTTTAACGTAGTAGTGTCACAAATGATTAAAAAATCCGATTGTTCCGAAAACGTATTTATGATGAAGTGTTGATTTGAAGACACTTGGATCGGGCGTCCTCTTCGTCGTGGTGGTCGTCGCGCTTTGACATCGACATTCGGAACTGCTTTCAAGGAACGCGTAACGATTTACCAACAATTCTATAGAAGGATGGCATCGAGCGTTCCAACAGCAATTATCTGCTCACCACCCAGATATATGGAAGTTCATCGGTGCCATAAAAAGAGAACAGAGTTTGAATGAAGTTCGGATGGAGCAAATTGTAAGTGGACAAAACCATCACATTAGGAGAAAGAAATACCGGGACTCTGCGCAGAGATTAAAGAATTTAGTTGATAAGTATCATCAAGGATGTGACATTAAAGACTATTTGAGAGCTCATAATGTATCATTTTAATTATGATATCAATATTTGTGAGAAATGAATATTTTTCTCCCGTTTTTTCTTACATTTGCGTGTTATCTGCTTTTCTAGATTAGTAGATTGGAACCCTTTAATTATAAATATGTAAGGAAGGAAATCATGTCGAAAATTGTTAAATAAATACTGTATGTTTTGAATGAAAATTTTGTCAGATATTACTAATTAAATATTGTAGGTTTTGATTGAAAATTACCAATTAAATATGTATGTAATGAAAACTGTGTGAAAATTATCCTTCTAAAATACTCCTCTAACATTGCCCAAAAAGAATGTCATTTTTTATATCGTTTTTTGAAGCTGTGGTTCCGTGAGTTTCAGTTTTCAAAAGTGTTATTTGTCACCCAAGAGGTTTTATGTCCAAGAATTGGATGTTTAAAACGAGATAATTTCATACGATTTTTGAACTCACGCATATAATTTTAAACAATATGAGGCTATGGCTTTCTTTTACCCGTTTTGCTGATTGAGAAAATTAAACTTATCTTTATATTCACTTTATTTCATTAATTTGTTTTCCAGCATCAGTAGTAGGAAATAATTATATAGCCTCTACAAAACGAACTGCGTCGTAGTGAACTAATATGAGGTGGGTATCATACATAATCACCGGTAAATGTTAGAAAATAACTAAAAGAGCTCTAGAACAATATTCTAAAAGTGAAAGCAATACAGCCAGACTCGGTTATAACGCCGAAATCCCGCGAAATCTTCGATGTCGTTATAACCGAGTTTAACTGTATTTAAAATACTGGTTTTAATAGGGGTGGCATCATCAACAACCAATTTCAATCCACTGCTGGATGTAGGTGCTCCCCTTAGATTTCCCCTCAAACGAAATGCGATATTTTATGAAATTTTCGGAACTTCTATATGGTAATATTGCAACAAAAAATTAAACAAAAAATTCAAGAAAACTTCGACTATAAACGAGTAAAACCGTGACATTTTTCAAAAAGTCTGGATGGAGAAGAAAAAACAGAAAAACCGAACTGTCACGGAAAATACGAGACAAAATGCAGGACATGTGGTCACCGGTGCCTAGACTAGATTTTTAAAGATTTGTAAAATCACCCCTACCAATAGCGAGCTCTAAATCCACCCCCGTCTTCAACATATAGGCTTGTGTCATCTGCGAATGAAATTATTTTACCGTTCTACTTAATTTTACATAAATCATTAATATAAACTAGAAATAATTATGACCCAAGGGCCGATCCTTGTGGGACTCTTTTCATTATATTTCAAATGTGCTGATTTTACCATTTATTATGGCAGCTTGTTTCCTATTGTAGTAATATGTTTTAAACCAATATAGTACATTGCCTGCTGAGAAGTGTTTTTATTTGTTAGAATATTGAAATCAACATAATCGAATGTTCGTTTTAAGTCTAAGACTGTAAGTCAAATGTCAAAATTCAACCCCCCTAATAAAGGGGGGGGGGGGTTCAAAGGTTATATGGAGAAATCCGAAATCCCTGAAGCCATAAATATAAAATTTAGTAAGCATTATATTTTATTACCAGTTGTTATCGGCGGCTTCGCTCTCGTGTGTTTTTGCAATCTCAAAATTACTCTCACCTCATAACCCCCATGGGTGATGAACTTTCAGAAATCCTGTCTTAGTGTGTATGTACATTACAAAATATAATACTAACTAAATTTCATATTTATGGCTTAAGCGACTTCGACTCAGTGCTGATTGCTCCATATAACTTTTGAAACCCCACTTAGGGGGGTTGAATTTGGAAAAATCCCTTCTCAATGAGTCTATATTACAATATTGATCTAATGTCATATTTATAGCTTCAGCTGTTTCGGCTCGGCATGATTTCAACGTCGACCGCCCCCTCCCCTCTTACGACGCCCTTAGGTTGTCGAATATGGAAAAACCATTTCTTAGTGAGTAGTGAGTCTTTACGTCGTGAAAAAAACTATTCACAAAATTTGATATTTACAGCTTCAGCGATTTTGGCTCGGCGATGATGAATCAGTCAGGACATGGTATTTTATATACAGTACTAGGGGGCTCTGCCCCTTTACCACCTTTGGCGGCCAACTTGTTTATTTCGTTTCACTTCATCAGCGTGCTATGGAAAGGGACACGTGAAAGCACCAGCTTACAGAAGAAGCGAATTTTATAATAATAAAGCAACAAAAAACAAATGTGATTCATCAAGTAACCCCAGAAAACTTCCCCAAACTCCAATTCGTTGAATTGTAGTGGGGGCCCTGACTGTATTTATCTCGGGCTACCGATGTCTTGCAAATTTTACAATGTTAAACAACAAAAATCAATGAGATTCATCCAGGGACACCCGAAATGAAACCTGTCAACTTTTCCATGGGGCCCCGACCTGAAGGCTTGTCGGACATACCCCCTGTGAGTGTCCACGAAAATTTTTAACTTTTATCAATTTTAAAACGAATAAATCCAGGGCCCACATCCAGTAACGGGGACCCAATACGCAGATATTTAGTGGGGCACCCAGACACTGGATTTATCTCGGGCTTCCGCTGTTGAAAATTCTACAATGTTAAACAACAGAAAAGAATGAGATGCATCCAGTGCCCCCAAAATGAAACGAGACCCCTGACTCGGAAGCCAATCGGGCATCCCCCTGTGAGGGCCACTGCAAATATTCATTTTACCAACGAATAAAATCCAGCAACCCGAATCCGTATCATCTGAATTTCTTCTCATAAAGTCATTATTTAAACTTTCCGCCATATCTTTAGGATATGGCACTTACTCACTCAATAGCTCACTCACTCACGGACTGACTTACTCGCTCATTGAATCAGTAACCCACTCGCTCACTGAATCACTTACTCACTCGGTCACTCAGTCACTCAGTCGGTCACTCAGTCACTCAGTCACTCACTCGGTAACTCAGTCACTCACTGGGTCACTCAGTCACTCACTGGGTCACTCACTCACTGGGTCACTCACTCACTCAGTAACTCACTCGGTCACTCAGTCACTCACTGGGTCACTCACTCACTCAGTAACTCAATCGCTCATTCCCTCGCTAACTGACTCGCATCGAACTGTCGTCGGAGAATTGCATATCGGTGAATTGTTGGTCGGTGAATTTTCCTAGCGGTGAATTGCATGGCGGTGAATTGTTGGTCGGTGAATTTTCCAAGCGGTGAATTTTCCTAGCGGTGAATTGCATGGCGGTGAATTGTTGGTCGGTGAATTTTCCTAGCGGTGAATAGCATGGCGGTGAATTGTTGGTCGGTGAATTTTCCTAGCGGTGAATAGCATGGCGGTGAATTGTTGGTCGGTGAATTTTCCTAGCGGTGAATTGCATGGCGGTGAATTGTTGTCGGTGAATTTTCCGGCGGTGAATTGTTGGCGGTGAATTTTCCGTAAACCGTTATTACTACCTATAAAAATTTTTTGTTCCAAACGTTTTGATGAAAATAACAAATTCAAAAGAAATCCAACTTTAAAAAAAAAACGGGAAAATACAGGACATTCTTGTGGAAAAGTCAGGACGGCCTTGGAGAGTAGAGAAAACCAGAACTGTCTTGGGAGATACGGGACCTATGGTCAGCGAGCATGCGTATAAATAAAGGACGCACGAAATAAAATCATTAGTTCATATGTATAGCACCATCTGTTGGTTGTAAATGATAATGTAATATCGAAGTTACTATGAAAAATCATAGATGGCAGCACAACAAGTTATTGAATTCAGTTTTTTTTGTGTTATTAAATCGGTTTATTTATTTGTTTGTTACTGTACCCACTATTTGGCTTCGTTGTTAGAAAAATTTCTACCCAAAAAGACGACTTCTTGACTGTAACGAGCACTGCGGTGGGCATGTGCTCTCCCAACACTAATAAAACATCGAATACTGGTTTATAAGTTATATGCTATATTAATAAATTTCTGTTAGTTAAAAATACTTAATCTAGAACTCCGTGAGAAAAAGTCATTGTACCTCCTTGCCAAACTCAGTGTGCTTTCCTTCAAAGATGAATTCTTCGTGCATGGAAAAGATTTACAGTGGCGGCGGCTCCCCATGCCCCGTACTCGTAAGTATCAAATCACCCGCGTCGTTCTCCCCATGAAGGCAACCATCAACTCGAGCCGTTTGGCTCAAATGGATAGCTGTACCCAATGACTAGGGAGGAAGAAATTGCACATGCGCCCAGTAGCACGTATAAGGGCCGGAAACCGCAGCCTGGGATTTCGCCGCTGTGGTGGTCGAGTGGTCATGATGAGGGACTCGCATCGCGAGGATCCGGGTTCGAACCCCACCGTCGCCATAGTGGTTGTCGGCTGAAGTTGGTTTCCTGTGATTCTCAACTTCGAGGCGCAAATGCGAGCCGATCTCCCCATTAAAAAGTCTCGCCACAGAGAGCAACAGGCCTACAACAATTAATTATTCAATCATTACACTTCACTCATAGTTAGAAAAACTGGTGGCAGATGGCAGCACTACACATAACAAGCATTACACAGAAACAAACTTTACATCAGGTAACACTACAAGTACACACATATGCCCGCATGTACCAATTCGTTAGATGTTCCACAGGGGAATATGGACGAGGTACATGTGTGGTTTAGTAGTAGTAGCAGCCTAGGATTTCAAAAGAAGTGCTGAAAAGACTTGTAGGGCAACTAAGAAGATGTAGAAGTTAGCATGGTATAGTGGGAGAGATTTATCTAAATACACAATGTATACATCGCCCCCACTGTGACGGGAAACGATGAAACAAAGCTCACAGTGCTGGGCAGTTTCGCATCCCTCTCCTTTTACGGAATACCGTGTGAAATCCGAATGCAGATAAATTTTTAGTATATCTTAATGAGACCATGGGAGATTTGTGAAATGAAAAAAAAAAGTTCAATTTTCGACCACCAGGTGAAAAAGTGGAGGTTTTGTATTGCATATTCTCATGGTCCATATGGCGTGTATACAGAAGTTTCAATGTAATGCGTCTACCAGAACGCGGGCGCTAAACATAGTTCTCAGTATACTGCTCACACCAATGTAGCACCTGTTAGTATACTACTTTACCGCACACCAACTCCGGTCATATATCGCCGTGCGGCAATTTTCAACCAGAGGAGTTGGGTGAGAAATGAAGTCTCCATCCATCGGAGGTCGCCCAGGTCTACCTACCAGGCTCGGTAGGTAGAGAATTTGCTTCTAGCGGGAACATTAATTATAATCGCCCTGTACATGTTAACAGTAAATGTGATACACCAGGCTATATTATGCATAATACGGCTGGAAAGTTTGTAAATATACCAAACAGGACGGGATTGAACCATAGTCTACTTTAAAAGTTCACTAGAGATCGGCAAATACCCGAAATGGGTGAAAAACCGTCGGGTAACAATGGTTCGTGGGCCCCCCAACAGACACTTTCGGAATGTTTACTCGGGTTACCGTGGTTCCCTAACAATACGTTTCAGACATGCACATGCCTTTACAATGGTTTGTAACTTTTTCAAGCTTTCCATTAATTGAAGAAAACCCGGGAAACGCCGGGTATTTTTGCTAGTGGCCTATAAAGCGGAGTTAATATGGTCACCCTGCACATAATAGTCTTGATCCGCGAGCAGCGGTGTAATATTTATCGCATACTTGGCCCGAGAACTGAAAAAAAAGAAGTTTTTTGAACACTTGGTGTGTAGTGCATTGTTGTCCAAATTTTGTAATAATCGCATCGTTCCCGGGGGGAGGCAATGGGAAAAGTCGAGGGGCTGTAGAAGCTATGGATTCAGTATAAAAGAAAAAAAAAATATGAAGGAGGCAATGAAACAATAAATTTAGGAAACTATGATGTAGATAGCATAAGTCATATTTTCTGGAATGGTGAACTGCACTGCCTGAGAAACACACACAATGATGCATTTTTTACATTTTAACCCTTTCATACCCTGGTGTCACAAATGTGTGCGTTGCTTCTTCTCCTTATAGATATTTTTCTTTTGACCTCACGAAGTTAAGTCCTGACTTAAGAGATTGAGTAGGTTTTGAGTTAGAAATGTGGTGATTATGCAACTTTATGCGCTTTTCATCAGAGGGTAGCACCCAAAGTTGAACTTTCAGGGGGTTTCACGATGGCTTCCAGGAGAAAGTTCCTTTGGGAAAAGTGCGATTTATTGCATAAAATTTAGTAATGAAATTCTGGAAAAAATTTGTATGTGGATATGGATATATATCCTGCAGCATCTCTCTCGGCTGAAAAAAATTTAACGACGAGAATTGTTTCTTCACAGAAAAAAGCAAACTAGTTTGAAAATTTGAAAAAAAAAGAAGAAATAAAAATTTATGACATTTATATTTTTAGTGCATTTTGGAGTATCAAAAATGCAAAAAAAAATTGAAAATTCCCAAAATATGAATGCTCAGGTCTGAAATGATTAAGTGACATTGACGAGATATCCCCCCCCCTTCCTGAAAAAGCCTCTTATTATATAACATTGACGAGCCCAGATATTTTGTAAAGTTGGTTTCTCAATAGAGCAATATTCCCTTAGTTTGCAGCTGCTGCTCATTAAAAAAGATATGACGCTTTAATTAGGGTTTACTGATTACTGTTGTGTGGCTTATAAGGGTTAGTGATGAAAAATCTCATATAGTTTCGAAGAAACACTGATTCTATTTTTGGCCGACTTGAAACATGCATCAGTACTTACGGGGTAATTTGTATTTCCCCGTAATATACGTGTTTGAAAGTTTTCAAAGTTATTATGTTTTTCAGGAACGAAACCTCAAAATTGGTTTCGATTTCACTCCACCTCTGAGTAGAAGTTACGCTAACGTGGGTTCCCAAATTATTGCCCATCAAAATGAAGCCATTGGAAATCTCGCCATTTACTCCAGACAGTTCAAAACAGTTTTATCTCGCCTTTTCACTGGCGCCAGCTATTGGATAATTTTTTAAACAAAGTAGAACATGGAGGGAGAGAGAGAGGGAGAAAGAAAGAGTCAACTTTCTGAAAATATTCGTTGATGCACAATTATTGTCATCATTTTACTATTTATTAAAATGAATTGTATGTGTTACAGTAAAAGTGACCAATTCGGTAAAAATGTGACATCCGTACAAGACATAGTATCTACGAGTCAGAGAAATATATTAAATATATACGTGTGGAGATAGCTTTTCAAAGCGCACTTTACATCCGTGCACATGGTGTCCTGTAATTCCAATACGGCGATTAGCGAATCGACAGTTCGTCTCAGAGGTATCGTTCTAATTAAAAAACTTGCCCAAAATGTGTTTATAAATCTGTCTGTGCCAGTTTCGAGGGTGAAAAAGTAGTGTGTCATGTAATTAAGAAAGCAAAGTAACGTTTATACGGTCCCCTCTCCCCTGACTCCCAATTAGAAAGTTGTTGTAGTGAAATTTAGATTTTTTTCTTATGACAAAACATTTTCACTCTCGAAACTGGTACAAACCGCGGAGATAAAAGGCCGAATTAGAGAGAGGACTTCCTGTATAATGAAGGTTCAATAGCTACTAATTTAAGTTCTGAAGAAAATTGCTGCCACTATTGTTATTGTTCTCAATAACAATAGTGGGGGGGGGGGTTATTACCCGCAGTGCCCACTTTTCTCTTTTGAAGATGAGCGCGCTTTTTCCCTTTTCTTGGAAGTTTGAAATGTTAAAATATTTATTATAGCATGTTTTTTTAGAGCTCGAATGTGTCGAGACGTAATATGACACCCCAAAAGGGGGGGGGGTCATAATGTCTTGTGACTAAAAGAAATGTCGTTGATGGAATTTTGTGGAACCACAGTAGTTGAACCTTTGCTAAAAGATATACGAGTAATTAAACTGATGCATCTTCGCAAGCGAATCGGAAAATAAAAAGTGATGGGGATGCAGCTTTGCAAAACATGACGGAGATAATAGCAATAATAATCTGAGACCTTGAAATATAATTTTTCAACTCCGCCTAGTGATGAGATAATAAAGTATGAGATAAAATGCCGCTGTGGTGGTCGAGTGGTTATAGTGCCGGACTCGTGATGCGAGGATCCGGGTTCGAACCCCACAGTGGTGGTCGGCTGAAGTTGGTTTTCTGTGGTTCCCAACTTCAAGGCGCAAATGCGAGCCGATCTCCCCGTTAAAAAGTCTCGCCACAGAGAGCAACAGTCCTACAACGGTAAAATCATTCAACCATAACACTTCACTCATAGTTAGAAAAACTGGGGGCAGATGACAGCACTACACATAACAAGCATTACACAGAAACAAACTTTACGTCAGGTTGCACTACACGTACACGCACATTCCCGCATGTACCGATTCGTTGGGGGGTTCCGCGGGGAGGGGGGGGGTGCATGTGTGGTGTAGCAGTAGTAGGCAGGGCCTCCAAAAAATGGCTCGGGGATCCATGATGTTCTTAAGTCAGCCACCTCGTTGGGCAATTTGCCTGTTGTGGCGGCGTCGTATTTGTATTAGAAGGATGACTGTACAGACGGCAGCACATGTATGACAAATTATTCATATTTATGTGAAAAAGACCGAAAGATATTCTAGTCTGTGTGTCTGCAAATGCCGTCGTAGGCACCACCATTACGTATGGCAGCGACGGCGATTGCCGTCGTAACCAGTCCCGTCATTTGGGGGGGGGGACACATTGCCCTCTCCTGGTTTTTGAAAATACACTGAAAATGGTGTGTATATATATACATACATTGAGTACATGTGCTTCCCCCCCCCCCGGAAAAAGTTGAAATGACGACCTTGGTCGTAACCACTTGACTGGTGAAAAAGACCAAAAAAGGCACCACCGTTACGTATAGCAGCTACGGTAAATGCCGTCTTAACCACTTGGCAGGTTTTAAACTCACTTTCCCAAAAAAGGAATTCGGGACGCCTATTGGTACCTGTTTTTCTTTGCGAAATCGAATGAAATAGAATCATTTTCACATACAATCAGTGCCGTTTAATTGAGGGACGGTTAAAATCCCCCGGAAACTAAAATTTGTCCTTAAAGGCAACGTTTCAATTTTTGTTTGATCGAATATTTTGATTTGCACGGCAACTGTAAACGTATAGTAACCACTATGTACATAATATTTTTATTGAATAAACATTTAAAAATTATGAAAAATATATTACAGTTGGGACAAAAAAAACAGGACTTTTTGGGTCTTGAAGTGTCTAAGTATGTACATTTAATTACTTTATCTCATTTTTGTTCTCTATAGATCCAATAGAGGGTGCTGACGTATTCAATAAAAGCAAGAAAAAAACCCCACAAATGCCATAGCTTGATGAAATATCTTGGAATTAGAGAAAAAACAGATCGCGAAAAAAAAGTAAATCTGTAAGTACAACCAAATAAAAGTTTTGAATGCAATAAAAAAATATCCCCTTTCACGGTGTACGCCTTTCAGTTCCATATATACGGGAAGTCCGACATGCATAGCCCTATCCTGACGTTTGACTCATTTTAGCATCTTTGTGTCGAAGAAGTGTGGTATTTTCGTAACATAGGTTCACAACTTTATACTAGAATGTGCCGTGAAAAATTGTTTCTGAGATGTCCCGGTTCTTAATGAATTCCGTGTTTTTATCTATGAATTCCGAGATATGTCCCGGTTTTTTAGGTACCTCATCCGGCCATCCTAGGTCGGAAGGCCGAATCCGGTCCTCCAACAGTTCCATTTTGTCGCGAAAAGTATTCTTGTAGAAAAGTATCAATACATACCCATCACGATAAACGCCTAGGCTGGCCCTATCTCCTCCATAAAAATACGGGAAATCTGGATCCACACTCGATATCGTCAATTATCGCAAAATATTGTTAAGTGCAAGTAAAGTTGTCAATCACAACCAAAAAAATTGTCAAAAGCATCGATTTATGTCATGAAAATAATCTTAATTCTGGTTGACAAAAAATCAAGTACAGCTCGTTGAAAATAAGAGGGGGGAAAACAGGACATTTCATGAAATATTTTGGACGACGAAAGTTACTGGAATATCCCGAAAACTAACAAGTCGCATGGTCACCCCCACGTATACAAGTCTCTTGCCCGAGGACTAAAAAGGTTGTGTACAACCTCTGTTCTGAACAACAATTCATTTTACACCTTCCTGAAATTTGATGATAACCCCATCGGGTTGCGTTGATCACGTGTTTATCAGTGAATAGTGAAAATAGTATACGGAAAAAAAACACGTCCCTGATAATGCACTGAGGTGTGGTCAATCGTTATTGAGGGCGATTTCATTTCATTCAGGGGTGCACAACCAATCAGGAACCCAAGGAAGCTGTTGTTAAAAAATTGGCAAGGAAAGTAAAGTTGTCATTCACGGCTGAAAATGAAATTATCAAAAACAAGTGAAGTTGCCATTTAGAGTTGAAAAAAATTGTCGAAGGCAAAGACGTTATCAATTACTACCAAAAACTGACAAAAGCAAATGAAGTTGCCCAGCTATCGCTAAAATTGCCGCAAAACCACCAATCGCTTAAAAAGAACGGATACTACAAATGAAAATATAATTAGCCAAAAAAAATATTTATATGTGTGACAATTATGTGAGTATTTAAATGATTACAACTGTTTATGACAATTGTGGGGTCATAAGTACCATAATGATTTATAAATAATGAAAATTGAAAATAATTTACAGGGTGATCAGCGAATAAGCCCTTATTTCAAAATTAAATATCTCTACAACAAAGATCAATAGAATTATGCGGTAAACGGTACGTTTATTAGCAGAACTGTAAGAATGTTGTACAGAAATTTCGAAAATTTAGTTTTTTTTTAAATTTTTTAAAATTTAAGAAAAGAAAAACAAGAGATTTTGGAGTTCCGAAAATCCTCATTTGTGTGAAGAGAAACCACTGCATTCGCCTAAAGTTACTGCATGGGCTGCGGTATGCGCCAGAGGCATTATCGGGCCTTTCTCCGTGCGAGAAACGATTACCACTGAACGTTACGTTACAATTTTGGAATAATTTGTCAGCACACATGGCGCATAACGCAGCCCATGCAGTAACTTTAGGCGAATGCAGTGGTTTCTCTTCGCACAAATGAGGATTTTCGGAACCCCAAAATCTCCAGTTTTGTTTGTTTTTTTAATTTTAAAAAATTAAAAAAAAAACTAAATTTTCGAAATTTCTGTACAACATTCTTACAGTTTTGCTAATAAACGTACCGTTTACCGCATGATTCTATTGATCTTTATTGTAGAGATATTTAATTTTGAAATTATGGCTTATTCGCTGATCGCCCTGTAAATCCCTGCTTTCAAAAATGCAACCAAGCCTCTTTGAAAATAACAGAAAAAAAAAAAAGAAAACTCCTTTAGGAGAGAAGCGGGGTGCCAGAATTATGGGAATATCCCGTAAAATACAGGCCATATGGCTACTATTTATACAGAGTGTCCTGTAAATGCTAATGCTGCTTTTAGTTATCTAATCAACCGCCTTTCGTAGAGGTATGGTTTCACTGTACAAATTGTTCAAAAAAGGCGTTCAAAAATTACCCTACACCACTTTTAAGAGTGAAAAATACAGTGTGTAGCAAAATAAAAAATCCAAATCTTTAGACGGTGTCACCTCTTGCCCTCTAACTTCCAATAAGAACGTTGTTGCCCTGTGTGTTCTGAGGCCAAAATAAAAAATTCCCATGTTTTTAATTGCAATATTCACTGAGATGTTCTACTTCAAATACCGTAGACCAGTTAGGAAATAAAAGCGACATACGGACAACGCTTTTTGCCCTCATTCCAACTTTTCTCCGTTTTTTGAATTCGAATATCTCTGCGATCGTTGCAATGAGAAACATAGGATTTCTTTTATTTAACTCAGAAAAAACAGGACAACAACCTTCTAATTGAAAGTTAGAGGACGGGGGAGGGGGGACCCCGTTTGAAAATTTAGTTGTCTTTATTTTGTGATACACTGTATTTTCATTCCCAAAACTGATGCAAAACAATTTTTAAACACATTTTGAGCATTTTACATATCGAAACCCATACTTCTACGACGAATGGCTGCTGAGATAAAGGCCGCAAGGCACTTACAGAACACCCTGTATGCAATTTCTGGCCCGTGAGCGGCAGAAACACCTCATTTCTGACCAACGGACTCTGCAAAAAGTTGTGCGTGCACCCGTGACCTAATTCGATTGTCTGTTCAGTTGAAGGACCTCACACTCATCAAAACACACTGCGCCATGAATATAATGTAAAGCTGGACTTTCCTAGGAGCAGGTATCTACAGAGCGTGCAGCGTGAAAATGCTGATTGGTTAAAAACTTGAAATTCAGGTTATTTTACCAATCAGCGTTTTCACGCTGCACGCTCTGTAGATACCTGCTCCTAGGAAAATGCGGCTTTATATAACGTCGTGACGTATATAAGTTCAATGTTATCCTGATCGCACTGGAGTTGAGGTAACGAAACAAATCTACAAAAATGCTGCACTTAATGTTTCCTAAAAAAATATTTAATATTTTACCTTCCATCTCTACCTTACTACACACCAACTCCGGTCATATATCGTCATACGGAAATTTCCAACCAGTAGATTTAGGTGGGGAATGAAGGTTCACAGGTCCAATCACTCATGTGGGACTATCATACAGCGCCCTCTATCGACAACATTTTGAACATTTTTTTCCGTTCCTTACCAAAAAATCCATTTTCCTGAGATTGTTTTCGCAAACCGCATTCAAATACACTAATCCCCTCAATTTTTATGAGTTATCAAATTATTTACGAATTTACGCAGCACCATGCACTGGTGAAGAAATAAGCTGCTCGCGTTTGGAGACAATAAAACAACTTTCACTGGTTGTTTCTTGAAGTAATGGAGAGTTGCGGATCGTGTGTGTGTGTGTGTCATCAATGAACATCACATTAACGATTTTTTTTGCAAGACTGCCAATAACGTTCAACTAGAAATTCCTTTTCTAAATCACGGTAAAGTTTTCATCTACATACACAGTAGCAGGATACCATTACGTCACATTCTGAGATCAAACAGTGCATCGATTATCACCCAATAATTCCTACTATCTCAGAAATAATCCCGTGACCATGCTTGAAATTCAGAATGTGCATTTTCCCACACGGAATCTCGCACCTCGGGGTAGCGTAAGTCGAACTATGACTGTATTTCTGCCGGTTATGATGTTAGAGTTAGCGGCATCACATAAATAATCGTGAACAAACTCAATGTTTCCGTTCCTTAGCTGAAGAGTAACGGACTATTATGAATCCAACTAAAAATTTTATCAATGCCTGCAATAGAAAGACTCAAGATTGGGAAGAGTGATATCCACTATATTGTCCAAAGCCGATAGTGGCAACTTTTTTCATGTAATTGCAAGCTGAAAGCCGTTGCTAAATGCATTTTTGGTTTGAAAGAAGCCGCGTTACTTTTTTTTCGAAAAAAAAAATGCATGTATATATATATTTTCTATTGACTGTGAATATGCCTAAGTAATTGGACGCCAATTAGTGATTTCAGAAAATAAGAGTCCCTTCACATCAACCTAGTCTTGATCCCAGTTCTCTAAAAAACGCTCAAACCAGTCATGTCTGGTTCGTGATGGTTTGAGGGATATATCCGACTTTATAGAAAGACTGTTCACCCACAGCCACTACATATTCAAGAACAATTCCGACATTCGTATCTGACCAATCGAGAAAATCCTGAATGGCCGCCAAACATCAATATGATGGGTGTAGACTAAACATTCAGTTTCATTTCACATATACCAATGCTTTATAGTCGGAGATTTCTTACGGCATCAGCCGTAGAAACCATAGAGTTTATTACTTAATTACTTTATCAACTGCCTGCATTTCGTTAAAATCCAAAGGTGCAAACTTTACTAGTTTGGGAGAAAGTTTCAACGTATAATTCGCAACTGCATTTGATCTGAAATTAAAAAAATTCCAGTCGTCAGTAAGAAATTTTATTGTCGATCTACTTAAACTGTGTTGAATTGAGTCGGAATAGTTAGTTTTCCAGCATTAAATTTCACATGTCTAGTGTTGCTTATGGGATCTTTTGGTTCTGCTATCTATCTACGAAATTTGAAATTGAAAATCGGCAACTAATATGTATGCATGAGTGAAACACAACGGCAGTTCATAAATTCTTCCTTCTTGCTGTGTGAGTGTTTATACTCTCCAATGGCGTCATAGAATTTCAGCTTGGCTTTGTGATTCAAATCTCTCTTTCAGAAAAAAAAAAATCTTAATTTCGAAATCTTGATTAATTTCTGAGAAGAATAAATGAGTTGTTTGATACGCATTTGTATGGCAAATGTGGATTTTTCTACTCAAATCCATATAATATCAAAAAACCTTTTAAAACCAAAATTTATTTTTTTACAAAATATATTAAATTAGTTGTTGAAATACTTATTTTTATTCCAAGCTTTCCCAGACGTGTAAGCTGAATGTAAGGCATAGCATTATTTGAGAAATTCTGATGCTTTTAATGTTTAATCCATGGATTATACACAGGGAAACACAGTACTTTGATTAATTTCCCTGATATATAGAATAATTGCAAAGAAGCCTCAATGCCCCTTAAAACAACATTCCCATTACTAATAATTTCTAGAACAAAGATGTTCGTACAAGTTCAAAATAAATATTATATGCAAAACTACGAAGAACAAAAGCCAGAAAAAAATATCTTCAAAACAAAAACTGAATCATTATTTTTCAGAACATGGAAAATTTTCAAAAACATATTATTTCGGAAACAACAAGGAAATACAAGAAACTCATTCTTTTCTGAGCTTCAGAAACAACAAGAGGGAACACAATCCCGTTAAGATTCCACCTCGTGGCAGCGATCTGAAATTCCTAATAGGCATGTATCCATTGGTTGTTCAAATGAGGTATCCGGAAACAAATGGCGACATGGAAACAATTTCCGTATCGAAATGTTCATGTTTTATTATTTTTTATTTTATTTTTTTTTCCAGAAAAACCGTTTTGTATTTTCCCCCAAAAAATCCCCCTTTAGGGAAACTCGGTTATCCAAAGTTCAAGTAGAAAGGACGTAAAACCAATAAAAAGGACTCAAAAGAAGAGATGATTCAAATTCAGAATCCGTGATTTTTCACATGAATACAGTGGATTTTTTCGTACTTTTTT
Organism: Pholcus phalangioides; assembly: GCF_987345545.1. Taxonomy (NCBI): domain Eukaryota; kingdom Metazoa; phylum Arthropoda; class Arachnida; order Araneae; family Pholcidae; genus Pholcus; species Pholcus phalangioides. The sequence continues at coordinate 14,877,597 of NW_028301607.1, forward strand.
ATCTCCCGATTTTTTTTTTAATGGTTTTTCCGCTTTTTTCCCCCCTTGCTGCGTAATTCTGGCTCATGAAATTGTTCTTTGTGAGGACGACGACGGCAGTTTGGAGATTCCTTTCTACGGACAATGTTAGCAGTAACCACCCGATTCTTGTAAGTGACTTCTGCATAGCATTGGAGCGTCTCATTCAGTCTCCGCCCATCTCATGTCTGCTGTCGGATGAAGGGGGTTTTGCTTTCCATCTCTCCTTTCAGGTTGGCTGACGAGACCCCAAAATGTTCAGATTCTGTGTTTACTAAATCCCTGTTTCCACCGGAAAACCCGAAGAAATTCCGGCTCTGCCTAGTGTACGGGATAGGAAAGGAGGGGAAAAAAGGTGAGAAAGAGTTGGGAATGTGCAACTGAGAAAAAAACGGAATTAATATCAATCAGTGACTTCCGTCAAGGGAAAGAAGACTGAAAATGACGGTTTCATTCCCTTAAGTTTGTGTGTTGATATAATGCCTAAAAACATAAAATTAAATAAACACGAAGTAAAATGACTTACCGGATGTGTACTCCGCTTCACTTCTCCGCAAATATACGATGTTTGTAAGAAAGCCCTTTTTTTGCTAAAATACATCATCACTATTTCAGATAAGGAGCCGTTCAAGTATTACGGCAATAGATTTTTAGTCATTTTTGACCCTCTTTCTCCCCCGTCAGCAAAAGTCCTTCAGCTCTGTCCCCCTACTTCCTAACGCATATTGGGATCAGACGCGTACGCGAGGGATCGGCGTAGGTGTCTCGTGCCCCATCCCCTCCACGACGATCAAGCAAATTTTTTTAAACTTACTTTAAAAAAATTAAAATTTCAGATAAAATACCTTTATATGTTATTATAATCAATTTATGTTAATTTCAATGCATTTGAAGGCTAAGAAAATGTATTCTTAAAAACAATGCAATTAATTATGACCCACCCTCTAAGCCATATATGGCAAACTCATAGACCACGGACCAGATGTGGCCCTCGGAGTTATGTGTTGTGGTCCACAACCTCAAACCTTATTCTCGGAAAAATGAACTAAGCGACGCATTTACAGAACACTTGAGCGGTCCTTGACACATTTAGAGATCCCTTGAGTGACTTGTGGCACAGTTTTAGAGCACTTTAGTAGTCCCCCCGTGTAGTTCTACATCACTCAAGTTACCCACGGCACATTCCCAGATTACTTAAGTGATCCGCGATATTATTATGAATCACTTGAGTGACGCGCGGCACAGTTATAGAGCTAGCACTTAGAGCGGCCCACGACACATTTATAGAGCATTTGAGTAGCCTGGATACATGTAGATCATTTGAAGGATCTGCATTCAGAGATCAATAAAGTGGCTGTGTAGAGGACTTATCAGGTGGCCACAAACTAGCGAAAGGTTTTCCTCGTTTTTGGCACACCGAGTAAGATATTATTGAGATTATATCATATTTTCATAAAGGGTAGTTGATGACGTAAGCAAATTTTAACCTCCCCCCCGCACTTGTCATCAAAAGTCAGCGAACACGAACCCCCCTCCCCGCCCCCATTGATGCTGACGTATACTTCAATGATCTCTAATTTCTAGAACAAAACTGTTCGTGCGAATGTAAAAGATGTTCAATTTATTTCAGAAACTCGATTTTATACATTTCATAATCCTAATTTCTCTTATTTCAGAATTTTAATTTCTTCATTGCTGAATACAAATTTCTTCATTGTTGAATACAAATTTCTTCATTGTTGAATACAAATTTCTTCATTGCTGAATACAAATTTCTACATTGCTGAATACAAATTTCTTCATTGCTGAATACAAATTTCTTCATTTCTGAATATGAATTCTTTCTTTTTAGAATACATTTCTGTCATCACAAATTTCCTCATTGCAGATGCTTAGTTTCTTCCATTTCATCAGATCGATTTCTCACATTTCAGATTTTTTCTCCCATTTATGAAGCTTAATTCCTATCATATAAAAGCTTAATTAATTGCTTTCGTTCAGGAAGCTTATGATACTGATTGTATTGCACCAAAATATTCCTAACATTAAAGAAGCTCAATTTTTCTCATTTTAAAAGCCTTATTTCACTCGTATCACACAAAAACCCTTTATCTCTCATTTCTGAAGCTTGCCTCTCTTCTCTTATATCAAATGTTCAATTTCTCTCATTTCAGACGAATTTTCAGTTTCTTAATTTCTCAGATTCGAGAAACCTAATTTTTCTAATTTTTGAAGCTCGATTTCCGGAATACAAATGTCAGAAGGAAAATCAAGAGAAGTGATGATCACAATATACCTATTACTACGTTGACAATTTTATGCGAACGATTAATTTCATTAAGATAAAGCCTATAAAGTATGACAAAAACTTTCTTTATTGAATCATTACTCTCTGCTTTGAAATATTGTTAATTCAGCATTTCGAAAAATGGTAAGTGTTAATGCTTTCGTAGCATGAACAGATTGCTATTATTATTATTAATCATAAAAATTAATTGTATTTTTTCCTCTACAGGAAAGAGTTTTTTGCAAAATAAATTAATATTTTGGAATTTATTTTGCGCACAAGGAGTGAGCTAAAAATATAAAAAATACCAAGTTCTTTTATGACGTCGCAAAATACCATTATGCCAAATACTGGGGGATTTGAAAGAATATTTTCACATTATTATACGGATAAAACTATAATATACAAAAAATTTTAAGGCATCTACTAATTTTCGAGGAAAAGAAAAATGAAATTCAAACAAAAATTACGTACAGATTTACCAAATTTTCAAAATTTTTGCAACCACTTTTGTTGATAATCAAACATAAAATACGATTTGACACGGATTCAACCAAATAAATAAAAGTGTCATAAGAGACATAATTTCAAACCCGTGATATGGCGGCTTTTAGATGCTCTATGGAAGAAAATTGCCTACCACCTGCATAAACAGATCTGCAAATTTGAAAATGCAATCTTTGCCACAAAAATGTACTTCTTTATATATACCAAGTTTGCTCCCGCAAAAGTTCTACATGGACTTTTGCGTTCATCCTCGAGTGCAAAAACTCTATCAGTGTTTCCTGCTCCCCAAACCATCACCCTTTTGACGGCTTGTCAAGTACTGCGTTGCAGACCTCCAATCATGCCAATATAAATAAAAACAATTGGACCATCTAAATTTTTTTTCTTCCATCGGAGAACATAACAGAATATCACTGATGGGTCTAAACCAGTGATTCCCAACGTGGGCGTTAACTCCCCCTGGGGGGCGATGGAATGTTCCAGGGGGGCGGTAGAAGCTACGGGTGTAACATAGGATCCTAACATAGGGTTAGATTGCGTTGGGGGCGATGGGAGAAAAAGGATGGGAAACTATGGTCTAAAGCAGTGCTACTGGGATACTGCAAGGGGGCCACGGAAGAAAATGGAGAAAGGGGCCATGACAGGTGGTTTGGGGGGCTGAGAATAAAAATTAAAGTGTGAACAAATAAAGCTTTTATATAAGTGACTATAACTTACAGAATCAAACAAAACCACCCATCAAACCAGGGCCGTCTTAGGGTACGGACCCACCCGGGCCTCACCGCCTACATTTTGCAGCAGATTCGCTAGGATGGGGTTTTTCACAGGTCCCCGGCTAGATTTTTTACAGACCCCTCGTCTCTATTAAATTTATATGTGAAAACAAAAATGTGATGAAAACCATATCAGGCCCCGGGCTACAGCTCTATCAATCCCCGTCTTGTGAGGTGTCATGGCCGTATGGGAGTGTATGGGACTACCATAGCATCACTTTGCCTAGGGGGCTCATGATGTTGAGACGGCCCTGAATAGAACTCGGCCTAGCGGAGAGCTCAATAAATTCTAGGGCAGTGGTCTGGAGGCCAATCTTATTTGCAAAATTTTCGTTCAGTATAAATTCACTGAAAAAATCAATTCAATACGTATAAAGGATCTTGCTTCTAGATGAGGGTCGAAGACTGGGTAAGACAAGGGAGCCACGAGAAAAAATATGGTTCAAAGGGGACCACGGGCAAAAAAGTTTAAGAAACACTGGTCTAAAGCGTGGTACGTTTAGCGAAAGTCAAACGATCCTGTTTGTCGTTTCAAAATAAATAGATGATTTTATTCATTTTCATGAAAATTTACTGCTTCTAAAATTTGGAATTCTTGAAATTGCCGTGAGAGCTGTAGTTGTAGTTCAGATTTTGTATTTCTGGATGACATTTTGATTTCTGCAGCTAGAATACACACATTACGCTTTGTTCAGGCAGACAAGCAAGGAGGTACGGCCAGATCGTTTAAAGCATTTCTGACGGCACATTGAGAACGTTCCATTTTATTTGCTATATACGATTTAGAAACGCCGGTGCCGTGCAATCCCAAATTTCACTTTCCTGCAGCTCTGAGCCCCGTGACATTTTTTCTACTGATGAGGTAGTTGTGAAGCGGGAATATTTCCATTCGGTTTATTATCCAGTGACGTAAGAGGTGGCGTAAAAAATGATTTACGTAGATTGACGCAGTGCTACATTATTGGGAAATAGTGGAAAAATTAAAATATCCTTATATTTCTCTGTCCTAGTTTCTTTCCGCAATTCACAAAAAATATGGAAATACTGTTTCTCGGAAATTCTGTCTTTGTATAATTTCCCTCATGATTATAAACATCATTCTTCTCATATGAAACTTCAGAATTGGAGTTTCTGAGAAGGATTTTCAACTTGAGAAACGTAATTAATTATTACAAAATCATTTACGAAACAGCCACTGTGGTCTTTGCTTGATATCTAAATTTTCACCGAAAGAAAGATCACATGTTTGTTCTGATATTTGCTTTAATGAAAAAATATATATTTCTGACACCATGCAGAATCAGGGCCAGTAGAAGGTAGCGACTGTTGGAATCTTGAGGGAGTGGCAATGTTCAGGGGGAAACAAGAAAAAATCTTTACGAAACCATTGAGGTTTACAGTGACGGGACTGTACCACAGTAGTGGCCGGCTGAACTTGCTTTCCAACTTCAAAGGCGAGATTATATACAGTAAAACCTCGATAAGTCGTCAACTCAAGTTATCGAAAAATTATGACGGCTTAAGCAGAGTGACGACTTAAGCGGAGTGCCGTCAGTTTTAATGTGCAATGTTGGGAAAATCGTATAAATTTAAAGTAATATGGCATTTATTAAAGTATGAATCAAATTAACAATATTAATAAAATTTATAGATTGCGAAAGAAAAAATAATAGCAATTTTTTATCTTTTTTATCTGTTATTACTTAAATTATTGTGGTAAAATGTACTGTACACTTTGATTTGTACTTGCAATTTTTAATTTATAGACTAACAGAGCAACTGTTAGAATAGGTAGCTTTTCTTCATAATAGAAACTCTCTATTGCACATAGTAGTTCATGATGCAACTACAAAGTAATCTCGAAGACTTTTGACTTGATGTAGGGGCCCTGGGCAGGGAAAAGTAAACAGAAGTTGGGAAAGAATGAATGATTTTTTTCAACAAAGATATTTTGTTTAAATTTCAAGCCCTTAATTAGTAGAGTCCATGCTTTCTATGATTATTTATTATCCGTGCCCGTTGCACTTTGACTTTAACTTGATTAATTTGATTCTTCGATTTACATCATTTTTGATTTTCTTGCACTATATGTAATCTTTGACGTATCAATAAATTTTGGTGCAAATCTGTCTTTCTCCTTAACAACGCCTCAGAAAAGCTATTTGTAAGTCGTCAGACAGCCTCATTGGGCTGGGAAACGACGAAGTAAATTAAATTCTGTTCTGTTCTTGTTTTAATTTATATATAACAAAAATTATAATTATACAAAATTAACTGGAAAGCTTTGTTAATTATTTGAATTCCAGTGAAATGTTTGTTGTCCGTGATGCTATAGCAAGCAATCATACTGGGTGCGACTTATATGCCGGAGTTCTCTTCCCTTGTGCAGCATGTGGTTTATATACTGGAGTTTTCATCCAGGTGCAACCCGCGAGACCTTTATGTTTGGCCTTCGAAGAGAGAGAAGTTGGCCACCCCAGATGTGGAAGAAAAAACAGGTGTTACCAAGCGGGACGTATGGCTATCGTACTTATTTCCAGGTTGGTTTCTGATATAGTTATTAATTCATTATTGCCATCAGAAATCCGGATTCCCGATGTGATCACATTAAACAGCTTGCATTGTAATACTGTATGTTACAATTCCACAAACATTGCGTAGCTATTCGAGTGTTTGGGAATAATCCGGCAAATTATTCCAATTTAAATAATTTGACAATTTCTCCGCCCTTGTTTTCTACCCTGATATCAAATAAGTGTTCTTCAATACTAAAAAATAATTAATAATGTCGGGAAAAAAGCATTATTAAACAATTTTTTTGAATAAGTGACAGCTTTGAATTAACAGCTAGGGCAATTATTGAAACCAAATGTGACGGCGCTTTTACATCGAATTACTATTAAATGCGAAATTAAACCATGAAATAATGAAAATCAAATCCGTATAACCACTGGAAACGTCAAACTCTCAAAAATATAATTCTTGAATTATTCATTAAAACAAACAACATTATTACTGATCGAATATGTCATATATGAAGTGCATATGATAATCTTTTTATTTCCATTAAAAAAATTGGTAGCATTAAAAAAAATAACCTGGATGCAAATCTGCGTAAATATAAATAGATTTTTCTTTTAGTGAAAAATATGAAAGAATATGAAAGTTACATTCATGAACTTGAAAAAATGGTTTGCAAATAAAGTTCTATTGAAAGAAATTGCTTGCACATATTTATTTCCATTGGTGAAGTCATTATAAAGAGTATTTACTGGTTGAGAGTGCAAGTACTGGAAAAGCAGTTTGACATTATTTTTCAAGAAATTCGTATTTGCTATAAATTATCGTGCCAGGAAAATTATATTATTGCCTTCCGCAGGCTATTCAAACTTGCACCACTTCATTGCTAAGTATATACCACGATTATCAGTTATTTTACGTGTTTTATATGACCAAGTATAAATCAACCAAAAATCTTGACTTACACTTTTTACATTCTCAACTCCCCGTGATGTTATAATTCTCCAAACACTGCATAACTTTTTGCGTGTTTAGAGAGGCAATATCCGTCAAATAATGCAAATAATTTGACAAATATTTCACCCTTATTTTCTACCCAGCTATTTAGTATATTTATTATCAATCTATTTAGCACTTATCAATACTTACGAATAAATAGAATAAATAACATTGGGAAAGTATTGGTAAAATATATATATATTTTTTATGGGGATGGCAGATTTAAACTAGCCGCTGGAGCAAATTATTCGAATCCAAATGTGACGAAGGATCTGTAAGGGAAATATTAATAATTGAAATTAAACTCTGAAATAACAAGAAATATATCTGAATAACTACTTCCAACTCTCGAAAATATATTTTTTTGAATAATACACTAAACTAACAATATCATAACTGATCAAATAATGTCATATGAAGCGCCTACAACATTTTCATTTCTACTAAAAAATGCGATCATAAAGTAAAAGTTTGATGTAAATCCGAACACATTAATAGATTTTTTTTTTGTTTCGGTGAAATGTCAAAACGATAAGGAATAAAATGAAATTTTGAAATATTCATGAAAATCAGGAAAAAGAAAATGAATTGGCGAAGAAAGTTCTTTGGAAAGAAATACTTTTGCATACATTTCATATGGACGTCAATAATGTTGTGGTAAAGAGGAAAAAAATATCAGAGAGAAGAATGAAACAGCCTCAAGGCATGGAACGTGAGTAATGAAAAATAATGAATCCAATATTTCTTTTTTTTTTATGAATATTATATTTTTTTTCTTCGAAGAGATGCTTCGCTGTGCATTATTTATTTGTCCTGCCGAAATGCGAATCCAAGCGCTTCTTAGAGTAAACATACGAAAAAAAATATGAAATAATGGTAAATATAAAAACATTGAAACTGAAAAGAAAAAGAATGATGTGGATTCAGAAGTTTTTCTTTTGCGGTATGGTACGTTAATATGAAATAACGTTAAAGAAAACACACACACGCACGTGACATTTTTCTTGGATGTGCATGACATTTATTTCAGCATTCGAGATAGCTGATATTGTTTTATCTGGAATATATTTTTTGCTCATTTATTTCGTGGATGTAATGAGTTATTTCTTTGGATTATATCGGAGAAAATGAGAGTGTGTATCTGCATTTTACAAATTAGTGGGGAATGATTACCAGGTTGGATTTGTATCGTTAATGTATTCATATATTTTGGATTACTTTTCTATTCCCCCCGATCGTTATTCTTGTTTTTGTGAATATTATTTTGGTGGAGATGATTTTTCGTGCATATTTGCAAAAAACATAGGTTTTGCTTTTTGAAGTAAATGTTATTGTGGAAAGAACGGTGACCCAAATTACAGGTCGACACTACGGAATGAAAAAAAAAATGTGCGAACATAGATGTATATGATTATATAAAATTATTCAGAAATATTTTCTATCATTAATGTTCTTCATTAATATTTCTTACTATTGCTATTTTTTTTCATTGAAACTTTCCCTACCATTTATATTTTTTGCCACTTTTATTTTCCATCAACATTTCCGTATATATTATCAATATTTTTCTAATGAATATTTTATTGTAATTTTTTTCATTAATATTTTCTTTTATTGTAATTGTTTCTCATTGAGTTTTTCTAACACTATTATTTTTTTCTTCATTAAGACATCAATATATTTTCATATAGATTTTCCATCATTATCATTTTTTGTCACTTATTTTTCATTTATATATTTCTAATATGTTCTATTATTATTATATTCTATTTACCGGTATTATTGCCCTTAAAGAGAATATTTTTGGGAATATCTTAATGGTCATTCAACTTTGATACAAAACCGAGAAAAGCCAAAATATTCCATGAGATATGTAATTATAAATTTTAACCGATATAAAATAACAAAGATACATACTTACGAAAATGTTCTCAACGCTATATACAACGCATCTTGTGTATAGCACTTTAGTATGATTAATTAGCAATTAACGTAGTTTTAGACGCACCGTATAGTCCAGAGTACGTTCTCACAAATTTGTCACACTGATGCTAAATTTAGGTAGGACAAACGACAAAGGAATCAACTCTATCTTTAGCTATTCCTAAACGACAAGATAAGAGTATATAGAATTAATGTCACTCAATGTACATACATATAATCTGTATCCAATTAGGTGATGCAACACTACAAAGGAAACACACAAGCCGCTCCACGCATTTCGAATTACTTTGACAGCTAGAAAGTTTTACTTTTTGAAACACTCCATCTTTTAGAAAAGGCATTTTATCCCGGAAAAATCCCGGCTCTTCCTTTCGTCCCACCTAATGCAATATCACTATAATAAAACCCTTTGGGTGCAAATTTCAATTAATTTCGCTCAATATTTCCTAAACGGTACTTCTACGTCGGAACATGTTTGTATACACACGGCGCCTTTGTGTGTGTGTGTGTTGTATGCATGTAAGTTAATATGACTTTGCCTCTCGTTCGAAGACAAATTTGCTTTGTAAAATGCAAGGACGGAGGGAAAAGAGTACAGTGTAGTAATTAATCCTATTATCACCAGAATCGTTTGTTTGATGCAATTACTGGAAAATCGCTAGAAACAAATTTAATTCCAAGAAAAGTGGATTAATCTCCTGCGCCTGACATCTGGAAAAGTGAGTTTCTGGAGAGAGAGAGAAGCGTGTGTTCGCAGTATAACACGCAGTACATATACGGGGGCGCGCCTTTGCTGTCTTTTCAAAATAATTTAAAATTTGCCAGGTGTTCCTAACTCGTATGCAGAATGAAATAGTGGGAGGAAAACAGAACTCTGGGCTCACAACGTGAACTAAAGAATTGTGGAATTCCATATTAATTAAAGATCCCGGTAAACATTAACGGATGGTTACATTGGACTTTCGCTGGGAATACATGTTGCTGTTCGATCGATACTTGGAATAAATGATCATTTCTAGACTCGTACGCGAGAATATTTTATTCATCTGCCGCCGTTCGGGATGCATCTCTCGCTTCCTTCCATATTATCATATGGAATTTTCTCTCCGAAAATAGCATTTCGTTCCGGAAGCCGCATCGGTAGTGTTCTGTTACATCCAACGAAGATCGAACACTTAAGGCACTTGCGTTGAAAGAGCAGTTTTGCTTTCCGGAATATATTCAATTTATCTAAGGCGGATGATTTATTCCTCCGCTAATAGCCATTTCGATTCTGGATTTTTGGAGGTTTCATTCGGAATCGTTCATTAATTAATCATACCGTTGGTATTTAGTAACAATATCAATTGTATCGGGGAAAAAAAAGGAATAGTATCCACAATTCACCGTACAGACCTACTATTTATATCAGGGGGTCTTCAACGCATGGCCCGCGGGGCATTTTTGGTCCTCGGAGTTTTTTGTCGTGGCCCGCCGATGATTTTCAGAAAATGGTTTAAAACATTGGAAAATGACTAATTCTAGAATTAATGAAAGAAATAATAAATGAAAGAAAAAATTTAGGATATAATTCTAGAATATTCACAAGGTGCGTAGGTAATAGGGCGTATGACATTTTACTGACGAACCGTTGATCCTACAGGTATACTTCCAATTAGAAAAGAGTATCCAAATAACATAGAGTACTCAGCCACGTCATTCATGTTGCCAGGGGTTGCATAGTTATTAAAATGAAAAAAAAAAAAAAAACCTCTTTATATCGTCCCCATCTCCGATAATCTGAAATAGAAAGTTGTTTCCTTGTCTCTCCTTATGCCTAAACCAAAAAACAAAATTGCATGTCTCTAACTGCAACATTCACTGAGATATTCGAATTCAAGAAACGGAGGCAATTTGGGGGGGGGGGAAACACTGTTAAGTACGGGAAAAACGGTTGGTGGCCCATTACATGAGTAGTTATAATCAGATTTCCAGTTCTGCCTTAAGCATCATTTCGCAGGTTATTTTTCCTGTTGTAATTATGCGTGGATTTTTAATGTTTGACGCCTGGTTGCTCCCAGTGGCAGGACTATTATCTTAAAAAAGGGGGATGGGGGATCTGTTCGAATTCACGCCTTGAAGTTGTGTATATCGATTGCTGTACAAAAGCCGTTTTATCGTGATTGCCGCTCACCAATTCATGGATATTGGTTAATGTGTGCTTATTTTTAGATATTTACTGCTGTACATAGATTGTAGCAGAAAGAAAAGGTCGTTGGCTGTTGTACTGTACTATACTTCTACTACTTGGCGATGCATGCACATTATATCTGTGGAATTTCTCAAGGATCGGTACATTATCTCGGAACGTTTTCTATGAGTGTAATTATTACAACCAAAGCTCGAAATCGACTAGTTCGAGAAGTGGCCAATTTCATTGCAAATTGACCCAGTCGATGTCCGAATTTCGGGCTCCGGGCAGCCATTTCGCGAAGTGGTTGGACATCTCTGTCCAAAGTCTAAAATGAAAAGTATGATTCAGGGTTATCGCTATATAAGATATTTTTCGGATATATAGTTATGACAATTCATAATATCACAGTCAAGATGCGGTAATCATTTTTTTTTCAAAACTTGGCAGAAAAAACTGCATGTCTATTATTTTGTTATGGGTTCATTCAAGTATTACGTCATCATCGATGGGGTGGGGGGGGGTGTCGATTTGCTGAATTTTGGTGACAAGGGGGTAGGGGGAGTTTGGATGATGCTTACGTCATCAACCACCCTTTATGAAGATATGAAATATTCTTAATGGCATCTTATTCGGTGCGCCAAAATAAAAAATAAAAAAATCTTTCGATAGTTATTGGGCACCTGAACTAACAATCTTCTTATTGGTAGGTCCCATACAGAGCTACATCAGTGATCTTTAAATGTTCCACGGATCCTTCAAGTGATCTGCAAATGTGTCCGGGCCGCTTAAGTACTCTGGAACTGTACTACGCATCACTCAAGTGATCCGTAGTTATCCCACGGATCATTTAAGTAATCTGGGAATGTTCCGTGTGTAACTTGAGTGATGAAAAACCGCACTGGAGGCAGCTTAAGTGTTCTAAAACTGTGCCATGTCACTCAAGGGATCTCTAAATGTGCCACGGATCGTTTAAGTGTTCTGGAACTGTGTCGCGGGGTACATAAGTGATCTTTGAATGTGAAAGTGATCTTTGAGGCCTACTTCAGTGATCTGAAAATGTGCCATGGGACACTTAAATACTCTGGAATTGTGTCCCGGCTCATTTACGCGATTTGTAAATGTGCCGCTTGGTTCATTTGAACAAAATTAGGTTTGGGGGGCAAGCTACATCAGATAACCTTCAGGACCACATTTGGTCCACGGGTCAAGGGTATACCATATATGGCTTAAAGGGTGGGTCGCAATAAATTTCTTAAAGATAAATTTTGAGCTCTTGCCCTTCAAATAGCATTGAAATTAACAAAAATCGATATCGATTATAATAACATGTAAAGACATTTTCTTTCGAAATTTTAATTTTAAAAAAATTGCATTAAAATAATTATATTTTTTTCGTCGGGGGGGGGGGGGAGAAGCGCTCGAGCCCGCTATGCCCTTCCCCCTTCCGGGTGCGTTTCTGATCCCACCAATATGCGTTAGGAGGTAGGGGCAGTGCTGACAGGGGGGTCAGAGTTTTTCTGACTTTTGCTGACAAGGGGAGGGGGGTCAAAAATGGCTCAAAATTTGCTTACGTAATACTTGAATACACACACACACCGACACACAGCCCCTGTAGAAATAGTTTTTCCTCTCGAATTTCTCTTTTATTTTTCCTCTCGCCACAGCTAATGGACAAATCCAATACAACTGCCGTGCATCACATGTTGGCAATAAAAAAAAACGATTTGGCTCCTACGGGACCATCAGCACATCGAACATTGGCCATAGATCAACCAGCCAGTTTCAGAATCATTTCTGCAGATCGGACTTTGGTCAAAACTTTCGTCCAATTCGCGTATTGGCCACGCTTCGAGCTTTTACAGTAACATATATATAATTGTGACGGTCAAGGCCGACCGTACCTTCGAGATTAGTGGAGAACGAGGAAGTTGTTGTGATGTCGCCCACGCAAGGTATGTTTTGTTCTAAGCCGGATTTTCCCCCCGATGTAAATTTATGGTCCCTTTTTGAAAATAAAAATAGTAGTTTCAACCCTACGATGCTACATAATGTATATGCATCACCCTAACCTGTTTATGTTTTCAGAGTTGTGCTTGTTTCGTGTTCTTGTTTTGAAGTTCCTCATCGAACTTTCATATTTTAAAGTAAAGATGATAAATGCTTGAATTTTTATGTCGTGTAAGTATCGTGCTGATGTACTGTGTGTGCATATTTCCGTCAATGTTTCACGATTTCAAATTTAAATAACCTTCGTTCTTGTTGCATTGACTTTCAGTAGAATACCTTCTAAAATACACGGCGCTGCTCGGGGTTTTCTTTAAACCTGGAGAAATAAAAAAGATGCGAATCATTGAAAATAATTTAAAACGTTACTGTATCGTTGAGAAATGCATTGTTCGAGAATCAAATCAATTATCCTTAATGTTAATTTGAAAACAAATGATTATTAAAATTTATTATTTAAAACTATTTATATTCCATATTATGAAATAAATACATTTATCTTATTAAAATCTATATTCATCCTACTGAAATATTTGTGAATATCGATAAAATAAATATCTATAAAATAAACTATGTAGATATTCGCATATACATCAAGTAATAATGTTTTACGGTTACATGAATGTGTAATCATGATATCAATAATTATGTGTTTTACTTTAATTTTACATGGTTTTGATTCCATTAACAGAACGCATTTCATGAAAATGAATTCATTTTGTCGGATTTAAAAAAAAAATCTAATACAGAATTCGAGAATTATTTTCCCCTCAAGATATTGGAAATTTCTACTTCACCTTAAAATAGTTGTATGAGTGGTTTTCAACCTCCGTGAGTGAATCGTATCAAGGTAATTGAATCCGGAATTTTTCATTTCTATATACAAAATATAAAACAAAATTATACACATACAATATTTACTTATTTTCTCTACGGGAGGGGACATAATATTAAGAGAGATCGAAGTTTTCCGGTTTCGGGTATTGCTTTATACCTTTTGAAAAAATAAGAAATATTTTTGCTTGTTTTTGTTGTTGCTGCAGAAACTTAAAATGTATAGGAAAAAAAATTCACCCATAGCTTTGCATCCTTGGAAGTTTTCTGGTTTAGGAAAATTCCCCTTTGGGAAAAATACTTCCGCAATTTCTCATGTTTAGAAGTAACATGGTTTCTTTCCTGAATAGAGATAGTTCTTTTTTGATAGGATGAATAAACAATCACGGAGTCATGAATTCACGGATGCCTGTGTACTGTGCGTTGGTTTAACTTGAAAACGACATAACAAACAACATTTTCGAGAAAACAAGTAATTCTATAATAATATGAGAAATTGATGAAGAATTTATAATGACATTAAATTTTAATCACAAAATCTTCCAATGTTTCATGAAGTTTCGTTTTCGACCTATACAAGGTGAATACTTAATTCCCTCTTTTGCCGCGTTTCACTGACGAATTTTTGTCCTAGAGGCATACTTCCAATTAGGAACATTATCCAAATAACGTGTAGAACTCAGATACATCATTCATGTTGCAAGGGGATGTATAGTTATTAATTTGTTTTTATTTTTATACAGACTCTGTCCTCAAAAACCCAATCAAAAAATTGTTTTTTGCCGTAACCTCTCTCCTGATGCAAACATAAAAATTCCACGTTCCTACGTACAATATTAGCAGAGATATTTGAGTTCACAAATTGGAAGAAAGTTGGGAAAAGACGCGTTGTCCGTTAGTTTCTGCTGTGCTCTTTCCTAACTTTCTTCCGTTTTTCGAATTCGAATATGTTAGCAAATATTTCACTTTAAAATGTGAAGTTTTGTTTCTCTGTTGGCATCAGGAGAGACAGGGCAACAACTTTTTAACCATCAACTGACGTGGTGGGGTCATTTTTACTTCACGCATTACTCAACATGGCACTTCCTTGAGAAAGAAATGCATCCCGTGCATACTGTTATAAACAACCTGCTTGAAAGATACTGATATGTTCTTGACAAATTTATGACGTGTTCTATTTTTGCTTTCCGTTATTTCATTCGTCAAAGTTTCCGTGGGGTCAAAATGACCCCCACATCACCACTTGTGTAAGGAATTTTCTGTCTGACAGCCGTAGTGTTGAGATAGAAATGACGTCTCGGAAGAGCGTTAGTTTTTTCGATAACGGTTTCAAATTAATTCTGAAACATCGGATATCCGAAGTGAGCATGAGGATGGTGTTGTCAGTGAATTGTACGTAAGATCTGTGTGATCAATACTTCGTTGTGTGTGTGTTCGGAGAGAGAGAGAAAGATTATTTATTTAGTGAACTAATTGACGGAGGAACGAAGGCATGTAAAAAACCCGTTGCTTTTACGAAAATTACTTTTGTTGATTTTTAAAATGCATTAACACTTGAAGGGGGTCAAAATGGCCCCACGACACCAATTACGCACAGAATTATCACAACGCTAGTTAAGGATTAACTAGGGTTTTAGTCCACAGGGTGTCCGTATAAAAGTCACTTTTTTATAACCACACATCCCCTTGCAGCATGAATGGCGTATCTTAGGTCCACACGTTATTTGGATAATATTTCTAATTGGAAGTATGTTTCTAGGATCAACGGTTCGCAAATATGATGCGGCAAGGGGAATTACGCAATCATCTTGTAAAGTTGTCTAATGACAGAGCACATCTTTGGTTTACACGATATCTTCTTGAAGGGAATTTCAAGTGATCATATTCTTTGAGTAATAAAATAATTGCTTCAACAACGAATTCGCTTTCGGAAAAGTATAATATGAAATAGAATAATAACAACTCACAAAGCTGACATTATTATGAAGGACACTAACAGAAGGTCGCGCCAAGTTTTGCTTTCTCTCAAAGCCAATTATAACTCCGTTCTACCCTCCATGGGAAATTTACTACAGAGTGAGTTGCGCTGAAAGTGTGTGTCTGTGCATCCAACAGTGCGAGTGCGTATTTAAGGCTGGCGTGAATTTTTATATGCTCCCTCCTATTTTTACAACTATGAGTCGAATGTAATGATTCATACTTTTTTTTTTCAAACCGAACACAACTCAGATCTATTGCCATGGGTAATTTACTAACTATTGTGTTGTGCTGGAAGTGTAGGTGTACCTAACAGTCTGAGTGCATATTCAGTGCTGCGTCTGATCCCTGTATCTTCTATGAATAATATACCAGCTTCATGGTATGGACAAATATTACTACAAATAAATCGTATCAATTATTTCGTAAAATGGTGTAAATGATTTCAGTGATTTCTTTCATACAGAGAAACTATATTATTTCATATGGTAGGGTGAGAATATTTTATGCAAATACATTTATTCACTAAATTTATTATTGTAACGCAATGGAAGCTTATATACGGGCCTTTTAAGTATCATATCAACAAATTTTTACGTTGAATCGGCGTAGTAGTGATCGCGCAGACGCGCTCCTTTTTCCTATTACTCGGACAGCGCCGTCCAGTGGTGGACTCCACAGACTTCAATGTCAATAAGTTCTAAGTTCCTCAGTGCTGTCAACGGGGGTGTAGTACCCCAATGTTTTGATATGTCTCCAGTCTGCGGAATCCGGAAGTATTAATCAAAGGTTGATAGATCCGGGATCGAGCAGCACTATCTTACGTGTCAGGAAAACCTTTTCTACCCTGCATTACATGTGATTCCGAATCGCCTGGATGCAACCTTCACTTCCTGTTCTAAATTATTCAGTTGGTAAATGGTACAATTTCGCGTGACTTAAGTTACTCACGGCACTTAAACAGGGTGCCTCTGCACCAGGTTTACAAACTTTTAGGAGCGGTAGATAGAACCGCTCAAAAACCCGGACAGATGCAAAGCAACTTACTTCCGTTCTACCCCTTCTAGAAGTTTGTAAACCCGGTGCGGAAACACCCTGTTTAAGTGCCGTGAGTAGCTCAAGTCATGCGAAATTGTACCATGGACCAACTGAATAATTTAGAACTGTGCCGTGGTTAAATAAATTGATGTGGAGCTGAATCACGGACCACTTATCTGCTCTGGAACCATGTAGCTCAACTTATTCGATAGCAAATTGCCCATGGCGATAGACCGGAGTTGTATTTGGTTTAAATGAATGAACGAGTCGCGGGGCCATGCAAGTAGCGATGGGGTATTGCACCGCGGTTCACTTATGAGATCTGCAAAAGTTTTTCGCGTCCCTTCAACTGGGGTATGGGTCACTCGAGAGTGATCTTTAAATATGTTACATGTCTCTAACGTGGTCCAGAAATGTGCCGTGGTTCACTTTTCGAGCTGTAAATGCACCGCTCAGATCCTCGTAGTTTGCTTAGTTCAATTAGGTTAGAGTCGCGGGCCACATCACATGATTCCGTGGGCCACGTCCAGCCCGCGGGCCATGGGTTTAGCCTGTATGCTCCAGGATCAACTAACTCGACTTAAAAAGGCTGGATGAAGACACCTATACTCATTGCATTCCAATCCACTCCCGTTGAACGAAACGTATGCATTTTTCATTCAATCGATTTCGATAGAATCTTTACAAAGCAGCCATAGAAAAGAATCGAATTTAAAATGGTTTTATTCCCCCTCATTATTACATATCGATTCCTCCCCTTGTATCGATTTGCCATTGCGATAAACATCTATAACGTTTCACCTTTTAGATTCGTCTAATCAGAGAAACCGTATTTAAGCGCTTTCCGACTGAAACATCCATTCGCGGAGGAAGTAATGCTCCAGAATAATACCGATATTAGTAGCGCTCACCACGTTATTATTATTATCAGCAACGTTTTGAATGTCTCCCGAGATATTTTTCTTATATACATTAATATATGTACTATATTATTTCTTTGTTATTTTCTTCTCGATCTATCCATTCATCCATCCATTACTTAGAGTTTCTTTCGAGATTGGTTTTCTGCGGGGGTTGTTATCTCCTCGATCGGAACAGGAATCGTTGATCACATTCGTATAGAGTAGTAGTACGGCGTGATATTCTCCTTATTCTCGATGAATCGGAACTCCACCATTCCGGAAGGTTCATTATCAGGCAAACGACAACTTTATGGTCCATTAGCGTAAGGGATGGTAACTGGGGTCCCATAATGAGAAGACAGTTTTTGATGAGAGCGACGAAAGTTATGTGGCCGGAGAGGATATGCAGGAAGAAGAACTCATTTACCGCCGAGGCGATGAGGATAGGCTGAGAGACCCTCCTCCTTCTACCCCCCATATCCCTACGAATTAGTAATTACTAACGTAAATGATTTTCCTAGAAATGGACTGGATTGGGCATCCGTCGAGATTTCACAAAATTTTTCTAGTGAGCCCTGAAGAGAGAGAGAGAGAGAGAGAGCATCGAGATATGAGCAAAAATAAGTAAAAAAAATGTAAGTAGATTAGGGGCTGTTCAAGTATTACGTAAGCAAATTTTTAGCCATTATTTACCCCCCCCCTCCCCGTCAGCAAAACGCTTCCCCTCTTCCCCCCCCCTTGTCAGCAAAATTTCGTCATCAGCTCTGCCCCTCTGAATCCTAACTCATATTTTCATAAAGGGTGGTTGATGACGTAGGCATTATCCAAACCCGCCCCCCCTTGTAATCAAAAGTCAGCAAATCGGAAACCCCCCCCCCCCCCCATCGATGATGAAGTAACACTTCGATGGCCCCTTAAGAAGGAAACCCGCCTTTCCCCATCTCTCTCTCAAATTTTGTTAATGTTATCTGGAACTAAGTTGGGCTCCACCCATAAGGTGTTCTAATCCGTATTCATGGCGTTTAAAAATTATATAGGTCATAAATGTTCAACCCATGGCCATACGGACTTAATGTGGACCTCGGAGTCATCTGATGTTGGCCACGACCTGGGTCCTAATATGTAGAATTGAACTACGCGGCACCTTCCCAGATCACTTAAGTGACCCGCGACGTATTCACTTAAACACACAGCAGAGTTCATAAGCACTTAAGTGCCCCGCTGCAGTATTCTAGATCACTTAAATGACTTGCGACACATTCCCAGATATCTTAAGTGGCACGCGGCATTCACTTAAGTGACCAGTGAAATATATACAGATCAGTTGAGATAACCGCGGCACATTTGTAGATCACTCAAATGACAAAATGCACAATTCTATATAACTTAAATAAAAGACACATTTAATAATTACTTAAGTAACCCGAGGTGTATTTACAGATCACTTGAGCGACCTGCCGCTCAGTTCCAGATCGCTTTAGCGGCAAGCGGCATTTTCCCAGATCACTTAAATGACCCGCTGTCTATTTACAGATCTCTTGAGTGTGTGTGTGTGATTCACGACTCAGTCCCATGTCACTCAAGTGACCAGCTACACAGGTTTGCCGCTGTGTTGATGAAAGAAAACTACACAGTTTCAAATCACTTAAGTGAACCGTGCCATATCACTTGAGAGACACGCCGCACATATCTAGAGTACTCAAGTGGCCCGTAACACGTTTTCAAAGAAATGAAGTGACCCGCACTCTTTAAAAGGTTAAGCACTTTTGGTATAAGCAATGCGATCAAAGTTTGGACAAACATCACCATGAAATACTGATCACACAGATCTTACGTACAATTCACTAACAACATACTCACCTCAGAATTTCCGATGTTTCACCATTAATTTGAACCGTTATCGAGAAAACTGCTATTCTTCCGAGATGATATTTCGATCTCAACACTACGGCTGTCAGATAAAAACCACTTACGCAAGTGGTGAGATGGTGTCATTTTGACCCCACAGGGAAATCTTGACTATCCATGGCCATTCATTTTTTTCTAAATTCAACATACAAAAAAATGGCATTATTAAAGCGCCATCTAGAGTAATATTTCCTACCAATCACTTTCTCATTGTCTGATAATGTAGATGTGAATTCTACGGCCAAATATTGAATACAATTTACGCTTCAGAGTCCTTTGAATAACGGCATTTAAATTATTAATACCTGTGATGTCCGTCGATACACATCACTTTATGTCAAAGGAAATTTGCGACTTGAATTTTGACCATTATAAAAATCTTTTTACTTTTACATCCGATTTACTATGAGGGAAGTTACGCATCTAATGATCTCTGTTATAATGCATTCGCCGCGGTCAGTGTAAAATATTTATATACCGACAACCATTCAACGTCAAAAACCATTACTGTTCACTGATGGAAAATTCACCGACAAAAGTTCGTTACCAGAGAGTGAATGAGGGCATGCATGCCCTCACTACCATATGAGTGACCAAGTGAGGGGTTGAGTGAGTTACCGTATGAGTGAGACAGTGAATGGGTAAATGACCGAGCGAGCAAGCCAGTAACTGCATGACTTACCAAGAGACCGACTGAGAAGGATGGTATATATAACCCAGTGAGTGGGTAAGTGACCGTTTGAATAAGCGTTTGAGACAGCAGGTGAGTTATAGAGTGATTGGGTGAATTATTGAGTAAGTGAGTGACCGTATGAGTGAATCGCTCACCAGCTTACTCACTAACTCCGTTACTCATTTGCTGACAGACACATTTGATCAATCACTAACTTAATCACTCACCATGTTACTATGTCGATGAATTGTTTGTCGGCGAATTTTCCTTGCAGTGAATTGTGATGTCGGTGAATTGCGAGGCAATGGATTTTCACTACACGCTTGACAGCATACTTGTAACAAGGATAGGCCAATGCACACAGAAGCTAAGTGTTGCACCGTCCTCTCTCATAAATTCAAACATGAGAGCTGTTATAAATCTGATCGCATCAACAGTAATAGAGTTTTCATAGCACAACGCGGTGATAAGAAATTATCAAGTAAATAAATAAACACGGATATAGCCGAATAACTATCACGTCTGAGATGGTGATTTAGGAGATTCCAGCTTAATATGCTGCACGAAATTTATATTAGCGACCAGAAAAATAGGTAAAACTCGGGTGAACTTCATCACGCTAATGGGAGTTAATTACCCAGAAGGCCCGATAATTTGAAGAGACTTCATTTATTGCGGTCTTCGGAATTCGCAGCGAGAATTCATCGAGAACTACTTATCAAACCTTGACCGTAATTTTTCCGGCAGTTTTTTTTTTATATTTTTCTTTCATTATATTGCTCACAGAGATCATGTATGCGTAAAGAGACGAGAACGGAGCTAGAAAATGTTTGCAAATCATTTAATTACTCTTGGGTCCTCCCTCTCCCCACACACTACCTCTTCTAGACGTAATTAGCTGCGGAGACGGTTTATAAGTAGAATTAGAAGAGGAATTCGTTTTAAAGGAGTCGTGTACTAACGGCTTACACTATATCCTATGAGAATGGTAGTTCAAACGAAATATTAATGAGGTAGCCAATTTCGACACTCGAGATGAAACTAAATAGGTTCCATGTATTTCGCTGTATACAAAATTTAGAAAAACATCGATTTCTGCTCAATGGCGTTTCACCGGCTCAACGGATTCACACAGACGCGTTTGGAGCTTTCTTTACTTTCTTACCTTGCTGGCCAGAACTGAGAAACGACAAAATTTTATACTGATTTATCTTTTTTCTTGATTTCATATGCATCGGTTGAAGGTACAAATGAAGCCGTGTGTAGGGAATACTCATTTTATATGGGTCGGAATTTCGTACCGAGGAACCATGATTTATTTGAGATCTTTCAAGATTAAACATTTGTACAAGGGTCGTTCGATAAGTAAAGTAAAGAAAAGGTATATGTAAGATATATACAAAGTTATTCTCATAACTCAATGTAAAAATTTTTAGGGGAGGTCGAAAACACACAAAAAATAGAATTACATAGGAATGTATGACCGGAAACCCCAACCTCATCAGCTGAAGGATAAACGAAGATGCGGAAATGACAAGCCAATAATGGGTGGAAAAACTTTATTTAGCGATACTCTCTATATATACACGAGGACAGTACGTGTGCACGTTAAATTTCACAACAAGTAATCAAAGTTCTTACCGTCCACAGTTATGCACAAAAACATTGATGCATTCCTATGTGATTCTGCGTTGTTTTTGTGTTGTCTACCCCTTCCCTAAAGGTTTGTACGTTGAGTTTTGAATCACCCTGTATACAGATTACATAGGTAACAGCATACGCAGAATTTTACTGGTGAACCGTTGATCCTATAGGCATACTTCCAATTAGAAAATAATATACAAATAACTTAGAGAACTCAGGTATATTCAAATTCGAAAAATGACGGAAAGTTACGTAACGTAACGGTAAAATACGTAACGGATGGAAAAAAAGAAAGATTCCTTTTAAAATAGATACGATCTCGATACTACACCCATTAGATTCGGTTCTCAACCTTTTCTGACTCGCGGAGCCCTTTTCAGTGAGTAATTTCTCTGGCGGAGCCCTGTTTAACTCGAAGAGCCCTTTTTAGTATATCATTTATATGGCGGTACTCTTTAGGCCTCTTTTTTGTTTGTTTATCGAATTTATTGATTTATTTTATTATTCTCGAGGGGCCGCGGAGCCCCTGGGAAGTGCACACGGAGCACCGGTTAAGAACCGCTGCTCTAGAATACTTCAAGACATTCATTTTTAAAAATTTTGTTGGTACTTTTGAAAATCGGAAGTGTCTTATGTGGTGATGACGAAGCTCAGGTATAAAAAACTAAATTCTTCATTCAGCTTTGCACCTTATAAACAAAGCTTATAAACTGACCTGAAAGATCGAAATTCCAGTTCAGTAATTTTTTCAAGACTCAAGGAGACGTTTGTCCAAAACAAAGGACCCCCACACAAGCAGTTGACAGGTAAGATCGCAAAAAGTGAATTTTTCCACACACTACTTTATAGTAATGTGCTGCCATCTAATCTCAAATTTAAAAACGACTCATGTGGTGATGGTGAAGTTTAAATAAAAAAACGACATTGTTCATTCCGCTTTGTTCCTTATAAACAAAGCTCATAAACCGAACTGGAAATTCAAACTGAAAGTTCGGTTATTTTATTTGAGCATAAGGAGACGTCCAAAACGAAGAACCTCTTTTAATGAGCAGACGACAGACGGTTTGTCCGGTTCCCTACAAGCTAAGCTCACAAACAGAACTGAAGGTTCGAATTGAAAGTTCAGTAAATTTTCAGGACACAAGGAGACGCTCAAAACAAGTAACCTGGAGAGAAGCAGACGACAGAGATTCCGAGGCTTGCATCGAGCTTATATTACTGGAGCGAGCATCGAGCCGCCGCGACTGCAGCGACATCAAATGCAAGGAAATGACGTGACTCGGTGAAAACAAAGTTCCCGCCTGGCAATTTGCACATAGAAATGTACAGTTCGGTCTCTAAATATTAGGTTTCAAAGATTAAAAAAAAAGATAAAGAACTCATCTAAAGGTGAAGAAAGATAAAATTATTTCTTTCATTAATACTGGAATCATTTCTTTCATTGTTTCTTGAATTTTCATTCATTAATTCTGGAATTATTTCCTTTATTAATTATTATTTCTTTTATTATTTCTGGAGTAATTGCTTTCATCAATTCTGGATTTGTTTGTTTCATTAATGCTGAAATTATTTGTTTCATTAATGCTGAAATTATTTCTTTCATTAATGCTAAAATTAGATTTCATTAATGCTGAAATTATCTCTTTCATTAATTTTGGAATTATCTATTTTTCATTAATTTTGGAATTATCTATTTTTCATTAATTTTGGAATTATCTATTTTTCATTAATTTTGGAATTATCTATTTTTCATTAATTTTGGAATTATCTATTTTTCATTAATTTTGGAATTATCTCTTTCCTTAATTCTGGAATTGTCTTTCATAAATTGTATTATTCATTAATTCTTTCATAAATTTTATTATTCATTAATTCTTTCATTAATTTTGGAGTTACACTTTTATCAATGCTGAAATTACCTCTTACATTAACTCTGCAATATTTTCTTTCATTAATGCGAAATTATCTCTTTTATTAATTTTGGAATTTTCGCATCGGTGCTGAAATTATTTTTTCATTTATTGTTTTAAACTCCTATTTATGCCATAAGAAAATAACGGGGGATCGTGTTTGTTTTCACCGAGTCACGTGATGTTACGACGAAATATGTTGGGGGACAATTCCCAGTATAGCCACTACATAAGGGCCCTATCCTTCTACAGTCGCCTTTTAGTTCTCAACACTGCCAAGGCGGAGACCGCTGACGTCATACTCTCCCCAGTAATATAAGCTCGATGGAGGCTTGATTTATATACTGTTGGTGCTGCCATCTAATCTCGAAATTTCAGGCAACTCGTGTGAAGATGAAAAAAGAGACAGAGTTGTTCGTTATTTTTTGGCATAAAATTCTTTTATCAGACGAAAATTTTGGTAACAAAATTCATACATTTGCAACAATCGATTATATGCAGAAAAAAATAATTATTTCTTTCCACGAAAACATTCGGACAATATGGATGATCGAACAAATAAGTGAAAATACTGATTATGTGGTCTTCAGATAGCCGGGTCACCAGATTCAAAACTGAAAAAAGAGGACGCCTGGTGTGAACCTTATGCAGTCTTAACGCATGCTTCCCCCGCCCTGGGCCGTGCCCGAAGGGCCTCAAGAGAAGAGGTGCTTCAGAAAAACGAGACGTAGTTGAATTTTTAGAGAATTTTTCAGGTAGGTTCTCCAAAAAATCCCTTGGCTCGGGGCCCATGATGATCCTAAGACGATCCTGGCTGTCAACCTCACCCTTGTGGGGGGTCATGGTACTTAATTCCTTTACTTCTATTAATTTAAATTAATTAAACAAAAATAGCAATAAAAAATTCAAAAAATGATCAAAGTTATCGAATTGCAACATATCTTATATATAAATGTGAAAGTATGTATGTGTGTATGTATGTATGTATGTATGTATGCATGTATGTATGCATGTATGTATGCTCTTTATACAAATCTACAGTTTTAGACCGATCGTCGCCAGATTTTGCATATATACCAAACAGGTCCGAGATTGAACCGTAGGCTACTTTAAAATTTCGCCCGAAATGGGCAAAAAACTGTCGGGCAACAATGGTTTTGGGGCCTCAACAATTACTTTCGGAACGTTTACTTTGGTTACCGTGGTTTCCAACAATGCGTTTCAGACGTGTATATATGCCTTTACAATGGTTTGTCACTTTTCCAATCCTCCCAGTAATTGGAGAAAACCCGGGAAGCGCCGGGTATTTCTGCTAGCCTATATACAGGGTGTCCTGTAAGTGCTAATGCGGCCTTTATCTCATCAACCGCCCATCGAATAGGTATAGTTTCAATTTAAGAAATGCTTTAAAGACGTTTGAATAATATTCGCTGCACAAGCTGGATGTATGACGTCGCTAACAACAGAGAACAACAACTACGACGACAAAACTGGGAATAAAAATGTTCAACGCCAACTGATGAACTCAATGCTTGCCTTGAATCATCAACACTCTGGCACGAAGTTAAAAAAAATCATTATCCACCAACCTGCGAGTTCAACTGCAAAATGACTCAGCACTGCTATCATTTTCACATCAGTTGATCAAACTTGGCAGTGGAAGAATTCCCGTAGACCCAAGCACTGGACTGATAACGTTCCCTAATGGATTTTGCCAGTTCTTATATATATAAACTCGGTTCAAGAACTTGCAGACAAAGTCTTCCCAAACATTCAACAAAATCACCGAAACCATGAGTGCGTTTGTGAGAGACCGATTCCGGCATCGAAAAATGACAGTGTGAACAAGATCATCGAAAAAATCCTAAAAAATTATTTCGGGACTCCACATCTTACAAATCGGTTGACACTATGACAGACTCAGCGCAGACAGTTCTGTATCCTGCAGAATTTCTGAACTCTTTGGATATTGCGGGTGTGCCACCACAGAATTTGACCCTCAAAGTCGGAGCACCTATAATACTTTTAAGAATTTTGGAGACACCGAGACTCTGCAATGGCACCAGACTATGCGTGAAGAAATTGCACAATTACATCATCGAAGCAACGATTCTAACTGCATGTGCCAAAGAGAAGACGTCTTCACTCCAGGTATCCCAATTATGCCATTCACTTTCAAGCGATTACAGTTCCCGATTCGTTTAGTTTTTGTCATGACAATCAACAAAGCGCGAGGCCAGTCGTTAGCAGTGGCATGTATCAACCTACTTGAGCCCTGAAATTCTCACGGACAGTTTTTCGTCGCCTGTTCGCGTGTTGGTAATCCCAAAAATTTGTACATCTACACACCAGATGGAAAAACCAAAGATATTGTGTATCCACAAGCGATTGCCTGAAGTTTTTAATTAAAATATTTAAAAATAAAATTAATTTTTTCTTACTTGATGCAGACATTTTTTTGATTAAGAAATAATTAATAAGCTATACATATATTACTTTTTTACAGGGCGGGCAACGTCGCCGGGTATCAGCTAGTCTTATATATAAATGTGAAAGTATGTATGTATGTTCTTTA
Organism: Pholcus phalangioides; assembly: GCF_987345545.1. Lineage (NCBI taxonomy): Eukaryota > Metazoa > Arthropoda > Arachnida > Araneae > Pholcidae > Pholcus > Pholcus phalangioides. Next base: position 14,904,283 of record NW_028301607.1, read on the forward strand.
TACAAATCTACAGTTTTAGACCGATCGTCGCCAGATTTTGCAAATATACCAAACAGGTCCGGGATTGAACCGTAGGCTACTTTAAAAATTCGTCAGAGCTGGGCAAATGCTTGAAATGGGAGAAAAACTGTCGGGCAACAATAGTTTTGGGGCCTCAACAATTACTTTCTGAACGTTTACTTTGGTTACCGTGGTTTCCAACAATGCGTTTCAGACGTGAATATATGCCTTTACAATGGTTTGTCACGCCTTTAATTCTGTTATTATAACAGTTTATTCCTTTATAACGGTTTGTCACTTTTCCAATCCTACCAGTAATTGAAGAAAACCCGGGAAGCGCCGGGTATTTCTGCTAGCCTATATACAGGGTGTTCTGTAAGTGCTAATGCGGCCTTTATCTCATCAACCGCCCATCGTAGAGGTATAGTTTCAATTTAAAAAATGCTTAAAAGGCGTTTGAATAAAAATGACTCGGCACTGCTATCATTTTCGCATCAGTTGATCAAACTTGGCAACGGAAGAATATCCGTAGACCGAAGCACTGGACTGATTACGTTCCCAAATGGATTTTGCCAGTTGTTAAACTCAGCTCAAGAACTTGCAGACAAAGTCTTCCCAAACATTCAACAAAAGCACCGACACCATGAGTGGCTTTGTGAGAGAGCGATTCTCGCACCGAGAAATGACAGTGTGAACAAGATCAACGAAAAAATTATTCCAGGAGACTCCACATCTTAAAATCGGTTGACACTGTCACAGACTCAGCGCAGACAGTTCTGTATCCTGCAGAATTTCTGAACTCTTTTGATGTTCCGAGTATGTCACCATACAAATTGACCCTCAAAGTCGGAGCACCTATAATGCTTTCAAGGAAATTGGATACACCGATACTCTGCAATGGCAGCAGACTCTGCGTGAGGAAATTGCACACAATTACATCATTGAAGCAACGATTCTAACTGTATGTGCGAAAGGAGAAGACGTCTTCATTCCACATACCCCAATTATCACTGAAGAAATGTCCTTCACTTTAAAGCGATTACAGTTCCCGATTCGTTTACTTTTGCCATGACAATCAACAAAGCGGAAAACCAGTCGTTAGCAGTGGCAGGTATCAACCTACTTGAGCCCTATATTTCTCACGGACAGCTTTACGTTGCCTGTTCGCGTGTTGGTAATCCCAAAAATTTGCACATCTACATTTATAGGCCCTTATTTTTTTCCACACACGTTATATAGATAGATATCACACGTTACAGTTATCTAGAGATCCAGCTTTTAAAGAGATCTTAGTTTTTTCGATGACTAATATGGGGTCAACCAATTTTTACAGGGATCCTACATTTCAGATAACCGCAATGTGGGCTATTCGGAAACCCTACTCTTACAGGGAACACAATTATTTAGATTATTCTAATATGTGTTATATCGGGACACTACTTTTGGATCTAAATTTTTCTCGCTAATTGGTATGGTATTGTTATATTCTCTCGTTACCAAAAATATCAAAATAAAAAAAACTGAAACATCAAGAAAGGAATCGAGTCGATTAGAATTTTTAAAGTTTTACATTTACTTCATGATTAGGACATTTGCGTTGTGGGAAAAAAAAGGAACTACATGACTCCTTGATTACATAATCACAATATATATATATATATATATATATATAATATAAAAAACAATAGATTACAACGATACCCATCTTTTAGACGTGCCTTTCCATACACCCTTACTATATTCACACACCACAAGCACGGAAATCGAAGTCGTGCTCAAGTATTCATTTACTACATTTTAACACCTCGACGTACTCATCAAGAATCGCCCCGAGTGAAGCGAAACTTACAATATAGTACTCCTGGAGCGGGACTTTGAGCCAATCAGCGTGCTGGATGAGATCTACGTCACGGATAGTTTCCAGGAACTCAGACCACCCAACCCCTTCCAAGTGAAAGTGGACCTCGTCCATCTAAGGAATGTCCGAGGGGGCCATGTGGTCAAACTTCCGTTCTCACGATCCGTGAGAAAATTCCCTTTCACCAGCCGAGAAGAAAAAGAAAAGCACCTGCACTTTATGTACAATATATAGCGATCTAAAACAATAATATAATTTGCATAAAGTATGTGTTATGACTTCGATCATAACAGTATTGACACGCTCTGTTTTTACAATAACCTCAATTTTTCCAAACATATAAAAAGTATCAAGTGCCAAATTCATGTTACTAAGATGTTGGAAATAGTTGTGATATAGAGAAATTTAAAATGTCCGCCGAATTCAATCCTCCTCCCTCGATCCAGACACTAATGCGATGAGAAGAGACAAGTTTGATGGACGCGAGAATTGTTATTTTACAAGTTGTTACGTTCATTACCTCGACACAATTTTAAAACCTCCTCATTCTTATTAAATCGGAGGATATTCGTGTTTTGAAGATTGAGGATTGCAAAACTTGCAGCGGTGAAAAGAAGGCGTAAAACAAAACTTGCAGCGAGAGAGAAGCCGGAAGCATTATCGGATACGGAGATAATTATGAGCGACCCCCTACCCGTTCTCCTACGAACCGTGTTTTACATGCGAAATTAGGAAAGTTATCTGCAGGAATAACAAATTGCACCACATGTTCTTGACAGCACGTGTGAAATAACGAGCCCTTACCTTCGGAAAAGTGTTTCTTTACGAGCTTTTGTAGAAAATAACTATATTCCGGAGGTATTAAAAAAAAAAAAAAAAAAAAAGTACAACTTCTGTGCAAAGACGTTTCCTCCTCCACTTTTATAACCTATGGGGGGTTGAAGGAAGTGTTTATGTGTGAAATACAATATGTTTAAACTACTTTTGTACTCTTGTTTTGGGCAAAAAAAAACCAAAATTTTCACGCAAAATCAGCGTGGCCGTGGCAGCTCGCACGGATCTGTGTGCGTGTGTATGTGAATATTCGAGGGGGGTTTTAACAAATAAAAAAATTGAATTATGGAGAAGTGATAATTAATTAAGCAGGAATCAGTAGTATGAATATTTATGGAGTTGATGTAAAGACATTTTTCATTAATTTCTTCTTCGATGCTTCCTGATGATGATCCGGCCGTGGTTTCAGTTTAGTTTATGTTTTTTTTCCCCCCACCCTTTTAAATATGTATAATAATAATTTTGAGACCGCATGCATTAATAATTCGCAGGAAACAGCATAATGACCCGAGATGTAATTAGTGGATCACCAATTAACTTTCCGCAGGAAGCACTCATTAACTGTGGGGGTTGCTTGCTGGATTCTCGCGTCCGCGTTGGTCTTCCAATTCATCTGTGAAAATTTGCATAAAAATCACGATGAAATTTTTCTCTTTTCTTTATTTATTTTTTCTTTCCAAATTAGTTAGGTTCATTGATTTATAACTCTTTATTTTATTATTTATTTCGTCCCGTAATCTACAAACGTAGTGAGAGGACTTGAACTTACGAGTAGGTCTCTTTTTATTAGATATACACTTGAATAAGTTCCAAAAAAAGAAACTGTTATCTCGCAAAACGAAACTAGTTGAATTAATGGCATCCTTTTGAAAAGCGAATGGTATTTGTTCCGTCAGAGGCAATATGTGATCGTAGGAATTGCCAAAGAAATGTGTCGTCCCTCGACGGAATACTTTAGTGTGGTATTAGTCTCGAAGACTTCAGAAAACAAAAATGAAATGTTGGTGTTAAGAGAAACCAAATAATTTAGAAATAAATATTTGATAATTTGATAGGTTTGTTCGAAGTTCTGAATATAATTGACGTCTTTATCTGTACGGCCAGTAAAGGTTTATCTATTTTTAAGTATAAAATAACATGCCCTGACTGACTGATTCACTGATTTGTCGTCGCCGAGCCGAAACCGCTGAAGCTAAATTTTAAATTCGGTGAATAGTTTTATTTCATGACGTAAAGACTAAATAATACGGAATTTTTTTTTTAAATTTGACTTCTAAAGTGCTCATAACGGGGGTTCAAAGGTTACGTACAAAAATCACGACAAGCCGAAACCACTGAAGCTATAAATTACTTCGTACTGTAAGTTTATTTAGTTATTTAAAATACAAAGCGCTGCAGGTTTAACCCAAAACTTTAAACCCAATTAAAGCCTTCAGTAAAAAATAAAAAAAAATCAGCACAGAATAGAAAATACGACTGTATGATAAAGAACACAAAAGACAAATAGAAAGTAGCACAAATTACGCCAAATACAAAAACTCTACACAAAGATATATACAACGCAATCACAGCAAAAAACTTCTAAAGTCGATAACAGACGAATCAAAAATATCCAGATGTCGAGGAAGCTCATTATAAAATTCGGAAATTTTGTTTACAGATTTTCCGAATCCAGTAATTACAATATTAGTATTGAATGATAAGCAATTTGATCTTGTATTGTGGCATTTAATATTGAAAGAGATTTCGTTAAGAATAGGTATGAAATCAATTTAGTTAGTCAACAGTTTCTTGAAAAAAATAACGAGCAAGTAATCTCTGCATTTTTGTAAACTAATGACATTGAAACCGTTTCGTAAATGAGTGGTACATAGAATATTGTTATAAGAACCATGTTTCTTGAAATATAAGTACCTTCGAAAATTGTTTTGAATAATTTTAAGACTCATAATATGACAAGCGTGAAATGTCTTCCATATAATTGATTCTAGTTTAGATCTTATAAACGTAATCGAAAGGGATATTAAAGTATTACTATCGTTGAAATCTCTCGACATTCTTTCAAGCAGGCCAAGTTTTTTTATGACAGAACAAAGATTTCTGATGTGATCAGCAAAGTTAAAATTGGTACTATAAATAACACTAAAATTGGTCGCAGAGGTTCTAAGCAATTGGCTGTTATTAATGTTATACGTAAAAAAGATTGGATAAACATTGATAAAAATGATAAGTAACAACGGGCCTAGGACAGATCCGTGAGGTACACCATAACTAGCAACAAAATCTTGGCTTATATTGGATTTATAGGATACATACAGCACTCTATTGGATAAGTAGGAAATTAAACAATTCACTAAATCAGAGTTAAAACCGATTTTACTAATTTTGCTAATAAGATTTCCATGATCAATATGATCAAAAGCTTTTGAAAAAAATCAGTATATATGGCATCAAGTTGTCGTTTGTTATGTATAGCTTTGATAATGCAGGCATTAAGACTCAGGAGATTAGTGACCTACCAATGACAAAACCATGCTGATTCGCGGAACTACAGGACTTTATCTGATTGAATTTTTTTTTGTGTAATATTGATTCGAAGATTTTAGCGAACGGAGGTAAAATAACAACAGGTCTATAGTTCTCAATACAAGATTTGCCACTTTTTTTGAAGATTGGAACAACTTTTTCTCTCTTCCACTCGGCAGGAAAAATTTTGGTATTAATTGATAAATTGAAAATAACTGAAGCTATAAATATGAAATTTGATCAGTATTATACTTTACTATGATATTATTATAGGCAGTATTATATTTTATTATTACTCATCAAGACCATTTCTGAAAATTCAGCCCTCAAGGGGAAAGGGAGTCCATGAGGCCTCGAGACATTACATAGGGAAATATTATACGATACCTTAAATGTTTATTATTATTAATCATCGCCAAATAATTTTCAAATTGCCAAATGCACGCGAACGAAGCCGTGGGTATCAGCTAGTTTATAAATAAAGAAAGGAAAGTTCGAGAATTGAAATAAGAAAATAAATAAAATACCGGATGCATAGCTAATAGCACCCACCGCATTTTACAGGTGAACCGTTGACCCTAGAGGCATACTTCCAAGTAGAAAAAAAATATCCAAATAACGTCTAGAACTCAGAAAAAACATTCCTGTTGTAAGGGTTTGTACAGTTATTAAAACAAAAAAAAATCATTTTATACAGACAACCTGCGTTCAAAAACCCTGTTGATCTGGTTCTGATGACAACAATAAAATTCCACGTATGTAAGTGCAATATTCGAGAGATATCAGGATTAAAAATAACCGGAGAAAAATTTAGGGACGACAGCATTAATGAGAGTAAAAAAAAATTACGTTAGTTTTTGCTGTTCTTTCAAAACTTTCATCCATTTTTTGCATTCAAATACATTATGTCAATGAATACTGCACGTAGAAACATGGAATTTTTTTCGTTGGCATCAGGAAAGACAAGGCAGCAGTATTTTTGAGGTCTCAGCTTGAAGGAATTCATGAAGCACATTCTTATATACGCTTTCCAGATATCTGACAAAGTTTTTTTGTTCTCCTGTTAGTGATACTAGATCCAGTTCTTTTCGATATTCAAACCATGAATGATGGTAATTTATTGAAATACGACAATTTAAAGGCGATCCAGATCACGTACTTAAATGAAACTTACATATATACTTCATATAAATGAATATTACTGTGAAAGAACAATAACAAATTAGTTACTAGGAATCGACTTGCTCAGTGATTTTAATTTAATTTGGTTGGATGCCAGAGTGATTTTTTTCGATAGGCCTATATTAATTTTGTAATTATAAGCTTAACAGACACGCAAGCAATGTTTTCTTCCAAGTTTAAGATGTTTATAGCAAAAATTTAGTAGATAATTCATGTAATTATTTACAAAAAAATTAAGTAAATAAATAAATCGTCAACAAATTAGAAACACATTATTCAGGGGTTCGTGAGAAGGTGAAACGAATTTCACTGGGAGTGCGGGATGGAAAATACGGTTAAGAATCATTGCTATAGAATCAAGAAAATAATTAGAAAACCAATGCCACCATATTATAAATATACAGATCAAAACTAGAAAAAGAATGTCGTGAATAAACCGTCAATCCAAACAGAATGTTTCTTAGTTTGCTTACTTGTTACTTTGGAATTGTTATTGTCGTCCTGACGTTTTTTGTTTGTTCCGTTTTCCGTGTCATTTCAAACGCCACCACCACCGAGATCATAATTTTTCATGTGGTACCGACAGCTCCACAAGAGATATTTGATACTAACCAAACATCTCATGATGTTTATCCTTCCTACATATAATCTCATTTTATATATTCCTTATGATTTTATTCTATACTATTTTCATGAGAATGGTATGAAGAGAGGGGAAAAAAAGTAATGTGGGTTTGGAGGAACGTAATGAGAACCAAAAGAATGAATGATATCAAGTCGGTTCAGCGAGCGATGGTTTGATTTGCTCTATTATTCTTTCCTCGAGGCTATTCCAACCAACTCACCACCATTCCCCCAACTCTGTTCTTTCATGCTGTTTCCCATCCAACTCTTTTCTTCCATCTTTTTTATTCCTCTTTTATTTCCAATGACAGTTTACCGAAGTAGAAAAAGATGATTCTGTCGTATTTTAACATTCGAAGCAGAAAACATCGTTTTTTCCCTCGGATGTATTTTGTTTCTTGGAGCGTTTCCCTACTTGCAATAAGAAGAGGGGAAAAACGCAAAAGAAACGCTGCTTAGTATATAAAGACAGAGAGAGAGGAAAAACGTAGATAAAAGACTTATTTTCTTCTCTGTTATGGCAAGAAAATCTATCAATGAGGCATTTGTGATTTCCCTTCTTTTTCCCGTTTTTCTTACTCCTTATCTCCTTCTTTGGAGCTCCGTTTCTGTTTTTTGTACGTCCATGGTGTTCTTTCTTAGATATACTATTCCATAATCACATGTACAGCAGCTGGGAATTTCTAATGACACTGAACAGAGCTCGTGAGTCAGATGGATCGAAACATGGTAGCCGATCGTAAGCCTATGATTTTTTTGTTGGAACGTTTATTTATATTTGTCTAAAGCAGTGCTTCTTAAACTTTCTGGACCCAAGTACCAATAAAGTACCGTGCAATAATTCGATGGATCATTACCATCATCGTCATTCGTTGGTGTCCTAGACTAAAGAGCTTAGGAATTTTGTGTGTCTTAGGGATCACTCTGAGATCAATTAGAGCAATGGTGCAAAACCTCTCACCCGCTGGGCAAATGCAGCTTCCCGATAGGTTCCATCCGGTCTGCGAAAAGTGTATACACAAAACAGGATAACAACCTAGACTGACTGTATTTAAAAATAAATAAAAATACGGGAAATCTGGACCCATGTGGGGTATCACCAATTATCGCAAAAAAAGGTTAAATGCAACTAAATTTGGCAATTACAGATAAAAAATCTTGTAAAAAATAACCAATACAGTCGAATTCCGTTTTAACGAACACCGTTATCGCGAAAATCTCGTTTTAACGAAAACTTCCCCCAGCAAAGTTTACATAGGAACAATACGAAATACCTGGAGTTCTTTAATAGCGAAATTTTTCGTTATAACAAAGTGATTTCTGATGTCTCTTGGAGTTCGTTATAATGGGATTCGACTGTATTAACATATATGATTTTTGAATATCAAGTTTACAGAAGAGAAATCGATTTCTGATGGGAAAACATGCTTCATAGTGGGAATTTGAAATGCTATTCATATGAAATGCATTGAATATTAAATCTATACATTATCATAATCAAGTCGGGCCCGCTCATTCGAGTAACGGATGAACAGATACCCCACATAAACGGATAAAATCCTTTAGAACCAAAGCTCTCCACAAAGCTCCAGAGCCAAAAAAAAACTCAAACTGAAATTGCCAAAGAGTATGAAATTCTTCTTCAGATGTGAAACATTGAGAAAAAACACTGATGAGAAATTCGAGATATGCGAAAGAAACGGAAGCTTGATCATAAAAATTGAAGCTTGATCTGAAGAAAAAAAATATATTTTCGACGGTGTTGAGAGTAAATTGCATTGCAATGGTTTCATGCCGAAAGAACCAAATATGTGTTAACCAACGGCACCGACGCCATGATTAGACAAAAAAAAATTAAATCACCAAAGATTTTTAAAAATTGCGAATTTTTTTTTGTTTAAAAAAATAGTTACAGAAATTGTAGCAAAGATTGATTTTTCAGACATGCGCAAACTATGATTGTTAGAGAGGTGCGAACTAGCCGGTGTCACAGGAAGAAGACTGTTTATTATACGATAGAGGACAATATACAAGCACAACACACTGTGTTACACACACACCAACGCAGATAATAACTGCAGTTGAATGGTTCATGGATATGCAGCGTCATCTATACAAATCCGTATATAACATAATCTAGTGTGATTACATTTCTAACAATAATAACACATTTTACAGACTATACTAACGGTTATAAACGCCAATTGAATTGTTCGTGGTATAATCGAACACCCTGCTTAAGAGAATATTATTGGCTGGGAACCCATATCGGATTGATATCCGATTTATTGGGACCGACTGAATTGGATTTCCTGTTATATTTTAAAATAAATTAAAAAACACAAAGATTTCACTGGAAGCCCACGCAGGAGAAGTTAGAAAATTTCGTATTTAAAATTATATTTTTCCTCGTATAATCCGATTAAATGGAAAAATCCAGCGTTGTAAATGACATTTATCGATTACGTTAGGATATAAGTTCTGAATATTTAGCATAGATATTGCATGAAGAAGGAAAAAGTCAATACGATTTTTTTTTTCAAAATAAAATTTCATCCGAATTTAAATGAAAATCTGCTTCATTTGGACAATGTTTGTTGGGACATTTAATTTAATTTTTAGCAAGAGGAAATATGATGCTCAAATTCACGTTTTGACAGTATTAAATAAATTTATATACACTCGCATCCGTATGCGGAAAATTCCCCGAAAACGATTCATCGTTATTTGAGTTACATACATAATGGGTGATTGGATGAGCAGGTGATTGAGCTGGGATGGTAAGTGAGTGATTGATGAAGTGAGTCACTGACTTTGTGAGTGAGCTACCGAGTGAGTACATGAGCGAGTGAATGGGCCACTTTTGTATCATTTTCTCACTTGGCAATACGGTTACTCACTCGATTACACACTCGCTTGATTCACACACTCATATTGTCACTCACCTACTTACTTAGTCACTCACCTACTTACTTAGTCACTCACCTACTTACTTAGTCACTCACCTACTTACTTAGTCACTCACCTACTTACTTAGCCACTCACCTACTTACTTAGTCACTCATATAGTCACTGACTCACTTAACTGCTCACCCACTCACTTGTTCACTCATGTGGTCACTCACTTAATCGTCTATTCAGTTGGTAACTCGCCCACTCACTCGATCACCAATACGGTTACTCACTTGGTCGCTCATAACGTTACTTGGTTACTCATAACACTATATACTCGGCCACTAACTTAATCGCTTATTCCTTTGGAAATTCACTCACTCACTCGATCACTGATGACGTTACTTACTCAGTCACTCATATGGTCACGAACTCAATATTTCACTTGGCAATTAGACATCGCATTCGATCACTCACTCGCTCACTCATGATCACACGTGAATTGTTTAGTGATGAATTTTCACAGCTGTGATTGCATTGGTGAATTGTTTCTCGGAGCATTTTCCTATCAATGAATTAAGTGTCGGTGGATTTTCCGGCTTTGGATTTTTTTGGCAGTGAACCGAAATTTTTGGCATCTGTCATTGCATAAAATTATCACATTCAGACATTCGGAATCGTTTTCTCCGTTGGAATATTTTCAAAACTACTTATAAAAGGAGAAAAAATCCCTTGGAAAGAGAGAGAGAAGAAATGTTTAAATTTCAGATAACACGAAACCTTAAAAATGTATATCCGTATTTGCCAGATGCATTCACTGAACTTCCTCTGATGAAGCTGTGTTAGGGAGGTCCCATTAATCTCCTTTACAGTGGAGCAGTTCAAAAGCAATTTTTTATGAAACAATCATCCATAATAACTGTTCTCACCACCAATGAGTATTGATGAAGTGATGATAGCGTTGTGGTTCGTGGCATGATAAATGACTTCGGACTAGGTAGATGCTATGCAAGAACAGTTGCGCACCTTCAATCGTTAAACACGTGCACCTACCACAAAAATCATTAACTCGGTGAGAGGAAGAAATTTACATATTTCGTCCTTTTTAAAAAAAAAAAAATGTAAAATTGGAAGGTTGGTAAGTTAGATAATGACGTGATTCACACATCGCCCCATATACCGAGATAATATGAACCATGAAAAATCCATCAACTCTTCTCCGCTATTTAGCAAATTCTTGCTGACGGATCCAAATCATGATTCCGAATATTTTATCAAACAAACACAAAATATTACTAATGATACATTTCTCTTCCATGCAATCCTTCTTTATAGATTTCGTGCAAACTTCGCTAAGTACTATAAAGATGAGAATTGATGTTGACATGCATGTTAGAGAGAAATAATTATAATTATTTCTTTTCTAGAATCTTTCATGAAGGTTTACGACTGCGTTGAAAATGTCATTTTGGAAGAAAATATCGATTTTTATTTTTTATGAAATCCTCATTCCAAAATATTCCTTGTTTTGTTTATATGACGCTCAGAACCGACGTTGCGCCCACTTTCGTGTTGCGTTCTTACATACAAATAATCCGTGAATAAAAACTTTAACGCGTTTAATAAATAATGCTATTTTTGACATTTTACTTGAGTTTTGGAACATTATTTATAAAAATATATTCATTGTATTTTCTTTCATTTATTTACTTCATTTAAGATGCCGGTCCAGATATTATTTATACACAATCTATGTTTTTACCCATTTATTTATTTTATCCGGTCCGTGGATTAATTACTCTTTTTTACTTTTGGTAATTATTATTTCAACTGTCAAATTATTTCTTCTAATTACCCCCCCCCCTCCCCCTATATTATACCGCTCCGCAAATTACTTATACAATTTATTTTTGCTCCTGTTTATTTTTTGCTGGTCCACAAATAACTTCTGATATATATTTTTTGCCGTATATTGCGTATACTATGTGTCAAACTTGGCATAATTGCGCCACCGTGATATAGTTATAAATCTTACAATGTATGTTGCATGCGTAAGATATTAAATACCACATTGAGTGAATTTTCTTTTTCATTCCTTAGTCACTAGAAGAATTAATGCCATTGAATTATTAGAGAATATGGTTTATGGACACCCAGTAGGAACCCCTGGTATGTTTTTTTGGTTTAGGTTGGGGATAAGCTAGGGCCCCCGGGACAGGAGACACAATGATGACGATGTATGGCACAGTTCTATATGCAACCGTTTCGCACCACTGACTGATCTTTTCGTATAGACCAATAGGCCAGGACGAGGCTTAGATGACCATATCTTTTTCTGAAAATCCGGCAATTTTTCATATTTATTCCTTTCCGATTCCGAAATCATTTCTCTCGTTTATTTTACCGGTCTGAAAACTATTTTTACTACATATTGTTTGTATTACTATTCCTCCGATTGTCTTATAAACCACTTTCACCAGTCTGCAGATGTAAAAAGAGCACTAACAGTTAAATGTTTCCTGAAAATCACAAATGCGCCATATGCTTCAATTCGGATATGAGCGACTGATGCACACCATAGTGATGAAACTCGCGAGACCTTACTTGAATAAAGAGAAGAATATCACGTGCGACAACTACACTCCAATTCGTTTACAGCGACGTAGCAGATTATTTGAATTTTTTTTGTATAACTGAACTACCGTTACAACCGAGCTGGAAGTTTTAAAGCATTTTAAACCGCGAAAAATATACTCAGATGCAATTAAATACAACTATGTTAAAAGATGACCAAACTTTATCTAGGGAAAAATATTAACATTTTGGAATCATAAACACGAGATTTTACCTTTTTTTGGCAAAAATGTTGCAATTGTAGGCGAAATTGCTAGACATTGCCTATAAATAACCCTTAGTTAGAAAAAAAGTGCTACAGCAAGACTGTAAGGAATTGAATAATACTTATCGGGGAGAGGGAGAAAGAGGGGTATTTTTATAATATATATTATAAATTATACAAATTATCTTCACCCTTGATTTTACATTCGAAATAAAGTGAACTTCGTTGATAAAAACGGGGTATTCTTTACATTTTAATAGGAGTCTTTTGAGAAACGAGTGCAAAACAACGAAAAATGTGTCGTTATATCCAAGTTCATTACGTTTTCATCGGCATTTTAACCAAAGTTCATTAACATTACTCTACAGAGGAATCAGCCAAGGTGAACAAGGTCCGTTACATCCGATTTTAACTGTACTTCACATCGGAAACATTGGAAGAATGAATAACAAAGGTTTTTATTTTTATAGTTAATTATCATTGATGATTTGCTATTTTATCATCTATGGTCCCGTGCATATTTGAATATACAGTGAAACCTCGACATAACGATACCTCACAAACCAAGACAAAATATAGTTTCGGAGAGGTTATCATTATATCGGGAGGTAGTATTATCATCACTCGCCGCAAAAAATAATTGTTTTTGCCATCTTTTCTGAATTGAATTCGTTAGCACACCACCACATAATACTTTTATAAGTATACATCCGCTGCAAAAACTCAATAATTAATAGATTGATAAAATTGAGTTGTGGGCTTTTTGCACAAGTAGTTTGTCGCATAACACTTTTGTATACTGAACAGAAAATTGTTTCACAGCAACTTCATCAGAACATTATTCAAAAATTATATCTTCCAGTGTCATTTCAATTCAAAATACGGATATGTGAACACAGTACTTTTTATCTACAAAGAGTTGATTACTTGGAGATGTCATTTTTTGAGAGCTGTTGAAATTTGTGTTAAAAAACTCTTAAAACCGCACCAAATTGAGAGAATTGGAAACAAAAAATTTAAGGTAAAAACTATTCAACTTTGCTAAGCAAGGTTTTATCTGTTAATAAACGATATGAAAATCAAGGCAAACTGTATATTTAACTTTTAATTAACTATCTTAGCTAATTAAAAATCATTCTTATTCCTTCAATTGCAGGTAATGAATTATATTTACAGTTCATATATTCCCCACAAAAAGTTATTACTATACTATATGTGTCTAGAATTATGCGATGCATTATGCGTATGCCATCTGTTGTAGGACGAAATGTGTCACACCATAAAGTTTGATTGATTAATTAAATTACTGTGCCGATGCATTGTTCCAATTAAAAATATGCTATCGGTACCCTTTTACATCCATATTCACTAAAAAAAATTCAATACATTTTTAAAAGGGTGAATCATTGAGGGTTAAAAAAAGGAAGCATTATTTTAGACATAAAAAGTTTCTTACCAAATTATGAACAGTAATTATGATAACAATACACGCGTTCATTTTTCAGTTGTTTTCGCGATCAATACAACACTTGAAACTCCATCGCGTCGTTAATTTAACCAAGGAAATAAGTAGAAAAAATATATCAAGTTAAAATCCACCATGGTGTCAAATTTATCTTAGAAATGATTGATTTCGCTAGTCAGTTTATGCTCGAAATTTAAAACAACTGTGATTACGTTACGCAATGTTATTTTTCCTCTCGGAGCAGCAGCAGCAGCACCTCTCTCATTTAATCACAAGAACATAATTTTCTTTGTAGCCCTTGAGAGAGAGAAGAAGAAAAAATGGAAGATGCGAAAAGAAAGTATCTGTATTAAGTAACTACTGACGTAAACATTAATAATGTGTCACCTTTTCGGACGTGGCCGAAATCAAGGAGAAAAGTTTAAAGGAAAAAAAACAACAAAACTTGTTTTCTCGTATACTTACTTGAAATATAAAACCTTATTTAGTTTTCGAAGGTTGTGATAAGCATTCAGTAAAAAAAAAAAAAAAATTGTACGAAAAGGTAAAGTAATTTCATTCAACTAATGAAACATTCTTTCATAAGCATTTGGGGTGTGCGTGACGCTGAAACCACTGACAAAAAAAACAAGTTTTAGCGTATACATTGTAGCAACTTGTCTGTTGCAAGTTACTCGCTTGCTTTTGGTATATATTTGCTTTACAGTATTATAACAAGGTTTCAAGAAACTGATGGAATTAAGCAGAATCTCTTTGAACGTCTTCACACACAGACCCACAAAAGAAATAGGAAGAAAAGCCTTAAGAAAATAACGAAAGAAAAGAAAAAAGAACCGACTCTGGTAGGTTGTGAAAAGAAAGAAAATTTAACGTTTCTCTTAATGAGCAAGTTACGTGACCAAATAAGTGGATGTTTTTCTTCGCAAGTTTTTCTTTTGTTATTTTCTCTCTTTTTTTCTTCAAGAAAGGAACAAGAACACGTCCTAATAAACCATAAACAAGCGTTTCCGATTTCTCTACGTCCTGCTTAATTTCTTTTCTTTCCACTTTTCTTACGAAGAATCACGCACAGAGGGATAGACGAATTAAAAATTAATATATCTGAAACAGGAAACTTATTCTTATTTATATTTCTCTCTAGAGACACATGCATGTGAACGTTAAGAAGAGATTTCTCTCGTTCCTCTTTTTTTTATAAATGGTCTTGATTATACAGTAGCACCACGTGCCATTTTATATTTTTGTGTTTAGAAGCGAATTCTCCCGTTCTAATGCGCGGTAGTTAATTATCGATGATGTTATATATCATATATTTATTTCTAGAATTTATCTTTAGTTTATTATTATCGTTTAATTCATATTTTGTAATGGGATCTGTGATAAAATATAAATTGCGCGGTAATAGTGTTAGGCTAGGAAAAAAATCTCGAGTGCAAAGTATTTGTCATTCTTATGTTCTAAGCTGTTTACGAATGCATTAATAGAAAATGACTAAACTTCGGGTATTTTTTATTGTAGGGGGTGGAGAAGTAATTCAGGGCAAACAACGCACATTAGTTGCAAAACCCACCAATACAGAGAATTGTCTTCTAGAAGTGTTATTGCAAATGTCTATTTTCTCCCTTTGGCCCAAGCATCATCAAATTAGTGTTAACTAAATTAGTGTTAACGCAAATGTTTATTTGGAAATAGCGTTACTCATTTGCTCACGCATTATTCAGCATATTCAGAATTTTTTTTTCGGCAGTACCAAATGTAGACATTGACTAAACAAATAAGTGCAAAATACAAAATTTTAAATACAAAATGCAAATACAGTACAACCGCCACGAGGTCACTAGTGTCTAGAGACCTGCCTGTTGATGCACGGTGGTGCGCTTCCGTCCATAGCAGAACCCCACCTGCTGGGAAGCCATTTTCCTCGGCATAGGAATCATCAGCCGCACAACTTTCCTTTTGTTGAATCATCATGGTATCAATGCGGGTATCGTGCTGGACTATCATTGCGAAGATTAAGATATCAACCCTTTTGACGGAGCAGTGATGGTCGGCTGAAGTTGAAAAACGTAGAATAAATTTTTGCCGTTTTCCAACTTCGAGGAACAAATCCAATGTTGTCTCCCAGCGTGAATTACGTGTATTTAGTTCAGTGTTTAAAGGCTTGTATTCTTAGTATTTGATAGTTTCGCCAAGTCATCCAAGCCGTACAAGCAAGGTGTAAGAGAACATCCGGTAGGTTTCTCTTCCTTGTAAAATATAAAATCGTATTTATTGTGGCTGAGGATGTGACATTTCCGTCACACCAACCTTCTGTTTGTTCATATTATTTTATTACTGTGATTTTACGCGGCTCTTCCAGGCAGTCTTTATAAACTCAGACAGTAAATAAACATTTAAATACAGCATAAACACGAGGCAAATTAAAGCATTCGGTGTCGTGGTGTTTGAGATTACTACATTAAAACTTATTCTATATATAAAATGTAATAACACGAGTAAACGCTTGAAGGACTAGTTCTTTTGATTAAAAAAAATAAAAAAAAGTTAAATGTTTTATATAATTAAAAATTCATATAAGAACTTGAGTAAATTAATAGTGTATTTTTCACTTGGTTCTCTTTGGCAATTAGTTCTAGGATGAAGTCAGCAAATAAGATGGGAAATCCTGTTTGTTGTTTTGTGTGAACAAATTTGTCCCTTGTGACAATTCTTCACAGAGCGAGAAAAAAAAGGTTACTGTAATTTTAAAAATTGAGAAGATACATATATATATATGCAGTTGAACCTCGCTATAGTGAACACGGCATATAGTGAACTCTCGGTTATGATGAACTTTTTTTTAGTTTTCCCAATATTGAACACCTATTTAACTAACTTCAATGTTTCACCAAATTTGGATATAGTGAACTTTTTATTGGTCTGCAGACAGTTCACTATAACGGGGTTGTACATATGTTTTATCTAATGTATGTGTTATCTAAAAAAACCAGACAAGTCCTGGTGGGAGCTTTTGCCGTTCATGGCCATGTTGCCACTTGGTAAAAGAAATGGTTCTTTTGAGCCGTATGAAATGATTGAAAAAACTGGGGACGTTTTTTTAACTCTTAAGGGATGGACGAGGTTTACTTCTTGATACGCACAACAATTCCTTTGTCTGTTGTTGCCGTGCTTAAAATTTGAATTCAAGGAAAATAGGTGGTGCCATAAAACAAAACAAATAAAATATATTGATGAGATTGATTCATTTGTGTTTAAAACTTGTCACCTCTGTAATTCTGTGTTCTTTAACCGGTGGCCCGAGGGCTGGTGTCGGTTCGTGTGATTTTCCTGCCAGTCCGTATTTCGTCGAATTCATGTATAGCCAGTACATGTAGTTATAGATTTAGTATGTGAAATATATTTTGCATATTATTATACAATCACATGGCAATTTTCTAGTCGGCAAATCATTTTTACTGTTTATGTATACAGTTGAATCCCGTTTTAACGAATACCGTTGTAGCGAAAATCTCGTCTTGACGAACACTTTCCTAATACCCCAGATAAGTTTACATAGGAATAATGCAAAAACCTAGGATTCCTTTATAACGGAATTTCGTTATAAGGAAGTGATTTCTCCGGTCTCTTGGAGTTCGTTATAACAGGATTCGATTGTATTTGAGGTTAATAACTTTATTCCTCTAATTTATTTATTGCCAGTCAGCCAATTTTTTTTCGTTTATGAATTTTTGGTAGGCACACAAATTATTCTCCCTGTTTAAGTACTTTGCCGATCTACAAAGTGCAGCTGTCGTTTATGGCCGCTGTGGTGGTCGAGTGGTCATATTGACGGACTCGCGTCGCGAAGTCCCGGGTTCGAAGCCCACCGTCACCACAGTTATGGTCGGCGGAAGTTGGTTTTCTGTGGTTCCCAACTTCAAGGCGCGAATGCGAGCCGAGATCTCGTCCTTAAAAAGTGTCGCCACAGAGAGCAACAGACGTAAATTGTAATTCAATCATAACACATCACTCACTTCACTTCTGAAATATAGATGGCAGCACTGAAAAATCAAACCCAACAGTGCGTACGCACTCAGACTGTTAGGGGTACACGTACATTTTCACTTCCAGCACAATTCACTAGGTAGTAAATCGCCCATAGATGGTGATAGACCTGGGCTGTGCTCGGTTTGAAAGAATGCTGTCATTTATGTATGTTTGCGAACAGGTGACTACTCTTCCTATCTATTTATTTACTACCAATCCGCAAGATATTTCTTCTATTTATGTTTTCTTTGTCTGTCCGTGTATTATTGCTCCTACTTATGCATTTTTTGCAAGACCGAAAATTATTTTATCCCAATTATTTTCATTGCTGGTCCGCAATCTTTTTTTTTCCTGTCCATGTAGTTTTTGTCGATCAACTCATTATTTCTCTGGTTGTGCCCGAGTGGCATGGTGGTAAGATACTCGTCTACCATCGTGAAGGTTGTTGCCTGGGTCCCGGGTTCGAACCCAAGGGAGGTTATAGATGAGATCTTTTCCCCTAACGAACTCGAGGCGACCACCGATAGACAGCGCCTTCACTTCCAACCCATCTCACTAATGGCAGTATATAGCGATATGGCCAGAGTTGGTGTTTGGTGAAGTAGTATTTCTCTAGTTGGTGTTTTTTTTTTTTTTTGCCAATTGTCTCTCATATATTTTTTGCTGATCCGCATATTATTTTTCCTATTTGTGAGTTTTTCTAATCCACAATCTGTTTTGCTATTCACATATTTTTATATATTTTTCCCCAGTCCTTAAATTATTTCTCTTATTTGCGGGTTTTCGCAGGACCTCAAACTATATTTCCCATATTCCGCTGTTACAAAATCTTGCTGAAGGCAATAGGGCAGCAAAAAGCCTCGATTGTAAGCTATCTACATTAGGGTGGATGGAAAAATCGAAATGTGGATAAAAGAATCGGCTTGGGGTGCAAAAGAGTTTTCTCTCAAGCCTATTATCATAAATGCAAATTTTTTTCAACTTCAGTTAATTTCTTGCCCCAAATGCCCCAAGACACTTAAATATTTGCCAAAAATTGATTTTTATGGATTAAATTGATTTTATTCGATTTCACGGGGAAAATAGAATAGACAGAGAATGAAAAATCGTTTATTGCTTATTATTAAATGTATAGAATTATTTAGTATATCAAAAGTTGGAAGGAAGGTGAAAATATACATGCCATACCCAAACAGTTGAAAGATGCATTCGCCTAGTGTGTGAGGCGTTGGAAAGTGTGTGTGGAGAAGAGACACGGCTTCATATTGAATAGGATAAAATCAAGAAGCCATATGACAAATTTTAATACCAAAAAGCATTACAACACTTAGAAATATGTAAATCTTCGAATGAATACAATTAAGAAAGTCATTATATAAGTTGAAGTTTTATGATTTATTGATTTGATTTTTAAATTCGTAATTCATGTATTATTATAAAATTATTAATATTTATAAGTTTATACTTTAATACCTGAATACTCTGCACAAAATTTATAAACATTTTTCATTAATTTACAATTTTCAATACATTTTCATAAAAGTGTGAATTTTCAACTATTTTTGGGGCCCTTGAGCCACCAGAAGATATGAATGGATTTGAATAAAAAATTATGCAAACTTAATATGTCCAAGAAAGAACTTTACCACCACATGTCAAAAGTAATTTCAAAAAATAAAAATTATAAATTTTGATGAAAATGCCAATTTTGAACTAGTTTTGGGGCACTTGGGGCACCCAAAGATATGAATAGATTTCAATAAAAAAATTATGCAAACTAATACATCCAAGACCAAACTTTCCCACCCCAAACCAAAAAAAATTTCGAAAAAAAAAATCCCTATACTTTTCGATCCATCCTAATCTAAATATCATTTTGGGAACTTTCTTGGTGTGCAAATTTTACGAGGATGTATCCATATCCAACAAACGATTGTATTACTTTTATGGGAGCCATTCTGTAGCAAGGATTGGAATTCAGATCTAGGTTGAAGGCAGCGGATACAACAGAAATACTTGTACACCTGGAGTGTACTGATTACATGTTCATATATGCTGCTATCTATCTTTCCGATTCGAAATGAGCAACCAGTAAGGGGCCGTTCAATTATTACGTAAGCGAATTTTTAGCCATTTTTGGCACCCCCCCCCCCCGTCAGCAAAAATAAACAAAACTCTGACCCCCCCTCGTCAGCAAAATTTCGTCATCAGCTTTGCCCCTCTGAATCCTAACGCATACTGGTGGGATTAGAGACGTACGGGGGGGGGCGCATAGGGAGGCCCGTGCCCCCTTCAACGATCAAAAATGTATTTTTTAATGCAAAAAAAATATTTTTTCAATTGAAATTTCGGAAGAAAATACCTTTATATGTTATTATAATCAATTTCTGTTTATTTCAATGTTATTTGAATACTATGAACTCAAAATTTATCTTTAATACATTCATTGCGACTCCACCCTCTAAGACCTCTAAGACTACGATAAATCGCATGAACACCCTTGGTCCGTGGACCAAATATGGCCCTGGAGTTATCTAATGCGGCCTGCCCTCCTCAAACCTAATTTTGTAAAAATGAACTATGCGGCACATTTACAAATCGCTCAAGTGTCCCGTGGTACAATTCCAGAGAATTTAAGCAGCCCGGGACACATTTTCAGATCACTTAAATGCCCCGGTACACAGTACCAGAACACTTTAACGATCCGTGACACATTTAGAGATTCCTTGAGTGACATGCTGCACAGTTTTAAGCGGCCCCAGTGCGGTTTTACGTCACTCAAGTTACCCGCGGAACATTCCCAGATTACTTAAGAGATCCGTGCGCTAATTACGGATCACTTGAGTGATGCGTGTCGCACTTCCAGAGCACTTAAGCGACCGGACACATTTCCAGATTACTCGGATCCGCGAAACATTTAGAGATCACTAAAGTGGCTCTGTCGGGCACTTATCAATAGGGGGGAACATTACTTCAAGTGCCCACAAACTATCGAGAGGTTTTTTCTCGTTTTTGGGGCACCGAGTAAGATGTCAGGAATATTTCATATTTTCATAAAGCAAGGTTGATGATGTAAGCATTATCCAAACCCCCCCCCCCCACAATCGATGCTGACGTAATACTTGAATGGCCCCTAACGACGTAGACTATTTGATGATTAATTCTGCTGCAAATCGGAAAACATATGCTAAATTACGATCAACAAGCTTCGTTCTAGAAAAGTACGATATACAGCGCGTATTCCAGAAACATAAAACTCAACTGCGAGAACGGCGTTTGCCAATTACTACCTCTTTGAAAAACTGAAAATATAGATTTTCTTTCTAAATTGTATGAACTGGATTTTTCCACAAATATATTTTAAATCTTTTTTTAAAAATTTGAATTTGATTTAAATCACATAAAGACAACACAGTCAACACTGATACAGACACTAATATTTTAACCAAGGGATCACACTTTCAATTCAAGGTTCAATGAGTATTTTTTCATTATTTATTCATAATTTATTTTTCAATAATTCAAGTTTTTTTCCCAATTTTTCTAATTTCTATTAATTTTCTTTCTTTTTTTTCAAATTTTCTTTCTTTTTTTTCAAATTTTCTTTCTTTTTTTTCAAATTTTCTTTCTTTTTTTTCAAATTTTCTAGTTTTTTTGGTTTTCTAATTTTTTTTAATTATTTCTTTAGTGTTTTAATATCTTGGTATTTATTCTTCTCAATAATCCCATGACCACATATTTTAAAATGAAATGCTTATTTTCTATATTAAACAGAAAAAATCGGTCAAAACATTAAAAAATAGCTCTACAATTTCATTAAATTAAATGTATACATTTTTATTTTCGAAATAAACCAAAAAAGTCCTGAGTAACAGCTGTAAGAGCCAAAAATATTCTTATCAGAAAATTTGAATTAAGTGTTTATATATGTTCAAAAGGAAATGTTTTTTTTTTTTTCACAACATATGCCTAATTTGTTCCTATTAGCGTAATACACGTAAAGAACTGAATGCGCATTCATTTTCTTCATTCGTTTAATAACATCCATTAAAGTTTTAGTCGAACAGTCGCAAAAATTTAATTGCATCAATTTTATTTTTCCACCGCTCTCTTAAACTTATTAAGGTTTTAAAACCTATTTATTTGAGTGCATGTGTGGGTATTAAAAATTTAAAAAGAAAAAAAATGACAGAAAAAGGGAAGAAAAAGGCTTTGAGAAAATTAAAATTCAAACCATTTAATAACCTAAATTTTCGAAAAAGTAATCAAAAGCCAGCTGCTCAACTCAAATCATTCATAAGGAAAAACGTAATGCAGCGGTTGGTTATTTTATTTATTATTACTTTATTTTTTAAAATTTAATCTAAAGAAAACTCGATTAACGTCTTTCGGTTAGAGGGTAATTAGCCTACAAGTATAATAAATCCCACTGTGAAAATACATTTTTCCTCTTCTCTCTCTGATTTTCGAGCACTTATTTTTTTTCTCTTAAATTTCTTATCGGTCCTATATAAACAATATTTCCAAATTCGTTTCTTTTTGTTTCCTTCGTGAATATATACGACTCTTCTTGGACAAATATTAATTATGGATTTTGAAGCGTCTGAAAAAAGTACAATAAACTTCCTATTTTAAAAGTATAGGGATCGATTCGCTGGGAACGAGAAGAAAATTCAAATCGTTCTGAGTTAAAATGCCTTTAGGGTTCTAGGACTTCTAAACTGTAAGTTTCTTGACTTTCTCAAGAGCAGTGAATGTTCATAATTTAAAAAAAAAATATTTGATTTGATTTTCGTTTCTGGTTGTATAAAACTTTGGTTTATCACCATTGAGGGAGATAATTACCGGTTCAATTCCCAAAAGGTGAGTTGGGTCGGAATAGTTTATTGATGCAAACTAATAGTAGGATTTGTACGTCGAGGATAGGATGTGAATGATAAAACAAGTTGGCCTAAAAGTATTGGACACATTTTAAAAATTGATAAAAAGTCAACCATCAGACAGAAAACAACACGGTTCGCACCATGTACCAATCAAAGCATCGATATTTCTTTTTTTGGGGCGAATTATAAAAAAGTTCAAAACTTTGCTCACAGGTGGCGTTGTATCACGAAACACTTGACAAATACTAAAACTGCGACACAAACAGTGCATAATCAATGTTTATTACGATTTCCATGGCATAAAACTACCTCATTTCAATATGAGCACTCTATCACTCGTTTAGCTGTTGTAAGAACCAAAAAAAGTGCTCATATTGCAATGTGGTAGCTACAAATGTTACGTCCCCGAAGTGCGGCCAGTTTTCGAATTGGCAGAGAGTTTTGGTCCATTTTCAGAAATGATTTCGACTTTGGCCGACCAATACGCGAAGTGTCTGGAGATCCCTGGCCCAACTTTGATGTGCTGATGCAAGACGGTCTGGTAGAATACCAGACCCATTTTGATGTGAATACGTCTTTTGAATCATCTGACGATACTGGGAGCATTCGCAGAAAGTTGCGGGACGAAATTTTTAAACGCTCATATCGCAAGAGGTACCCAACGCAACTCAAAAATAATAGTATCGGCATACGCACATTACAAATATGCATTCAATGATGTCACTACAGTTTTGATACATGTATCTGTCTGGGAACCAAGCCCGCTGCCCTGATTCGTAAACAAACTGTTTTCCGCTGTATCTCGAACAATTCACAACGAAAATATACGACATTGATTTTGGAATAACTAAAAAACAAAACCAAAGTCGACGATAATGACATAATTCCATTATGTCAGTAGCTACAAAAAACGTATCGACGTCAAAACTTGCGGTCGTATCTATGACACTGCCTTCCAAATTCTTTTTATTGCAAACATGTGTGATACATGGTATTCCTTCCATTCTCGAATTAAGCATTTCTTAGCATTAGAATCAAATAAAGACGCAATACAGCTACTGTATTGTAATCTAATACAGTAGTTGTATTGGATCAGTTCGTTAAGGCCGGTATTCATCGACATGGTTTAAGCTATAGTCACGATTTTTTTATAACAGATCGACACGCGCGCGCGCGCGCGGATTGGTTAAATTCAGGTTTTTAACCAATGTATGTAGATCTCTTATCCAAAAATTGTGACTATAGTTTAAACCATGTCGGTGAATACGGCCCTAAGACGAGTAGAAAAAAAAATACACATTTGAGAGAGTAACAGAGTCTATCTAATTTCTCATCAACTTAAGCACGGATGGCTATAAGCACCGCACGAGGTTTGAAAAACTTGGGAACTTCATTCGGTTTCAAAATTAAGTTCACTTTCACATTCCGCATAACACCGACACCAGGAGAAAACATACATATGGTCAAATTTTCGCAATATTGATTGCAAAGTAAGAGTTTGATGATTAGATAGTTTATTTACCTCTTGTTGAACGAATATGTCCATCGAATTCAAAGCATAAATCCAATTTCGAACGGCTCTAAATTGACATTTTCATTTCTCGATACCAACAGTGGAAGCTTACATTCACATCTATCTTTCCCAAAATTGAAATTTCATGGGTTGTATATGATCTCGAAACCAAGTTTGTGTCTTGTGAAAGAGGGAGACCCGTTTTAAAACGCACAAAGGTAGATTGCGAAATGAGAGCATATGGAGCTCCCGTATCAACTTCCAATTCAAGGTCGCATTCTCCAACTCGGAGAACCACACGCGCTGGGGGCGGAGCTTGCAGTAAACCTAAATCGCCCGCGTTAAAGTTTGAGAATTTGATTATACATCGTGTTTTGATTTGAAATTCGCAATACGAATCATTTTTATTTTTCGGATCAAACTTTGCAATTCTCGAAAAGACATTTAATTTCTCCCGCGTGGGGAAATGAATCCCATCCTCGTCACCAATGAAATAATCGATTAGTAAGGCAGACGACGGAGATTTAATCCAATACGGAGTTGATGTGAACTAATTAATACATAACATAACAAACCACTGTGCAGTGGAACATACACGCGAACAATAAAAACCATCGCAATGAAAAAAAAAAAAAAAATACGCACACTGGAAGTCATAATGGAAATCCCCGCATCAGGGTTGCCCGGATTGCATATATAGGCATACAAATATTCCAGTGGTTACAAACATGAACATATATACAACAAAGTGAGGGAAAGAAAAAAAAATGTATAAAATAATATAGAAATAGTGTTTCTTCTTTCAAATTTCGAAAGGGAAAAAAATATTACCGCGCATTTTGACCGCTACATGATTTGTTTCTTGTCTGAATCAATACAAACACAATCATTATATTGAGAGCAGTAACCGCTCGCTACGGTCGCGGCCGAAAGGTACCTCCTCGGGTAGTCCCACTTCTCCATGTTCAAGGTTGCGGGACGACCCATAAACCCTTCTGATTAGTCCACGTGTGCCCAATAGTACACGTCTCAAAGATCAACACAAAAGAATCGATATTAAAATCTGGTAATATATGATGGACGCATCATAATTAAGGGTGTAATACATTTGTGAAAAAGAAGTTTACGCAAGTAGTAATCATAAAATGATGTTATTTGAGGTATTATATTCCGATGTCTTTGTTCATTAGGGTAGCTGACGAGGCCATAATTATCACGTAAATATACACCAACTTAGATTCGATGACCCTCGAATCATGTCTCGGCCAAGTATTTTCGATTGATTTGCGAACTGGCTGGCCAAATCCCATAATTCGGAAATTTGCCGGGTCAATTTACAACGAAATTGACCAGTTCGCGAACTCGCCAATTTCAAACGTTGGCTGTAACATATGGCAAAGCGAATTGCTAATGAACATTATTTATGCACATTTATTGTCGAATTTAACGCGTGTGGATTTGTGCAACAGCGTCATATGTGAGTGATATTTTGAAATTCTCTATTGCTCAATAATAATAATAATAATAAAATATCGATGCCTTGATTAGTATTTTCGGGCAAAAAGCACATTTTCGAGTCGATTGGTTGAGTATCTATCAATTTTCAAAACGTGGCCAATAATAATATTTGCACCGCTGTAAGTCTGTTGCTGTCTGTGGTGAAACATTTTAACGGGGGGATTGGCTCGCATTTGTGCCAATGAAGTTGGGAACTACAGAAAAGCAACTTCAACCAACTATCACTTTGGTGACGGTGGTGTTTCGGACTCGGGTCCGTGCGATGCGAGTTCATCACTACCACCACGCGACCACCACAACAGCTGTCAGTTCATTTATGCTCTTCTTTGACAGTTTTTACTCTGATTTTGAATCCAAACATCTCGGCTAATATTGCCCTAAAAAACGTTTTTCGGCTTCATATGGGCAATAACTTTCCCAATTGCTTGTTAGAAGTCGGGAGAGGGGGAACGTATGAAATTAATATATTTTTTTATTTTGAGACACTGTATTTTCATTCTCAAAACTGGTAGAGGGTGATTTCCGAATAAATTTTGACATTTTTTTAAAATTGGAAGGTTATCTCGACGACGAACGGTTGATGAGATAAAGCCTGCATTAGGACTTACAGGACACCATGTATATATGGTTTGCTGATAAATACGTATTTTATGGAACATCAATGAAATTTTGGCCGACCAATACTTCTTAAAAAATGGCACATTTTTCCCCCATATTCATAGTGAATTTGTTTTAATTACTGATATATATAAATGTATATATGAGGTATTAGGATTACAGCCAAAAGTGTTCGCTTATAACATATGTGTTGTTAAAATTACTTAAAAAATCTTTTAATGAAGAGATATTGATGGGGATATTGAGGAATTTTTGCTCGGAAGGGCCATTTTGTCCACGGGAGCTTTACCACTAGAAAAACATTAACACACATAAATACCTACGCTGATTGCATTCTATAAAAATACAGGGTATTCTCAGAAAATTTGCCGAAAGTAAATAAAGTTGCCAATTAGATCTAAAATATTGTCAAGCTCAATAAAATCACCTATTATAGACAGAAAAAAATTGTCAAAGCGAAGTGAAGTTACCAACTATCATTGCAAGTCAAAATTCAATTCACCAAAAAAAGCATGTGTTGGATAAATATGTGAGATGAATGTATTGATTTGACTATTAATAATTAAACTTGTCTCTCATAGTTAAATTTACAAGTCAATAAAATAATCCAAGTTCTTGATTTAAAAAAAAATCAACTAACTTTTTCGTAATATACGGGGAGAAACAGGACATTTTATAAAAAAGTTGGAACGGCCAATATTACGGGAATATCCCGTAAAATACGGGTCATATTGTCACTCCTTATATATAAGTTTCTGTCCCGCGAGCGGCAGAAGCACCGCATATGGCCCGCGGACTGAAAAGATTGTGCATCCCTAATATAATGGATTGTAAATATATATCACATTTATCTAACGTTGAGATAAAAATACAAAAGGAATCATTTTTTAATGGTAATTTCGCATTTAAGAGAAATTATAACCTATGCGTTGAACTTTCTGAATTCAAATACAGCTGAATTTATTCATAACTTTAAAAAAAAAAGTACATGTAAGTATTCCTCTGGCGAAATATTCATATTTACATCCGTTTCCCATAACTTGGCTTTCAAAGGATTTTTGGATGAAAAAAGGGCAGTCTCAGACAAGGGATAAAAACCAGAGATATAGGAAAAGGAAAAGAGAAATGCTTTCTTTTCTCATTCTTCTACTTCCATTTCTTCTAGTCGGGGCGTTGATTGCCAGAATGGCGAAAGAATTGACATATTGTAGCTATCCATCATCCGTTTGTCGAAACTTTCTTGAAGACAGCTGCTGCTCTTCGTCGTAGACCGCAGCAAGAACTAGACGGGTAATGAGAAAAAGTGAGGTTCTACCTATTTTTTTGTCCCAGTATTTTTCTGGGGTGTTTTTTCCACCTTCTGAAATGTTTTTTTTTCTCCTCCTTGTTCTGATTCTACTGTGTTCTTCTCGCTACATTTCTTTCTGTATTTCTGTTCTTTTTTTTCTTATCATGAAAGTAGCACTTCTCTTCTTTTCCAGAATGACACCAAGAAAGATGAACCACGAAAAATCACTCATTTTCTGCGAATAATTATCATGCAATGGAAAAATATTTGTTCTACATAGAGGGAGATTCACCGATTAGCAATAAAGTAAAATAGCGCTTTGTGTATTTGAGTGCGTAGAGTTAGATCTGTAAATTGGAGGGATTTTTCTTATTCCTGTTACAAATTAATGCATAAACGAAATCAAGAATAAAGAGTTGAGTACTGTATACGTCGTTTATTAGAATCACGGATAATGTTATCATCCGGATATTGTTATCATTTTAGCAAAGTACGGAAGGGATTAATATTTCATTTGCATGGATTATAGTGGTTATACTACCTGAATAGGGCATTGCGAACCTACAGAGAAAAAAAGAGTCTAGCAATACCAAGTATGTTTCTCGCTATCGGGAGTTCATGCTATGAATTTTATTTTTGTTGTCCAAAATTTTTTTCAACCCAAGTTTCAACCAGAATTGTTTTTTTCTTCTGTAAGTTATCATTATCAACCGGCAAGACTATGGTGCAGGTCAGAATTTTTACCCCCTTCCTTGTTCACAGGTAATTTTGTACAAGGTTTCCAATGTCTTATTCGGACAGTAGTAACTGCTATAATCGCTATAATTATCGATATGCGTGTGAAGATTTTTTTTTGTACTGGCCTACGTATAGTGGGGAAACCTATAATGTTAAAAAAAAACCCTCTCTCCTGATTTTGCTAAGATACTTTCGGTTTCAGTTATTTGGCCGAAAGTCTTTCTCAGGTGATCTATGGAACGTATTGTACACCCACGTTGAGTTAGCCTATGCCTACGTCATGAAACGTCCCTATGGGCGACTCCATTTATCTTCTTTCGGTATAAAGGTCGCAGGGAAAAGGAGCAGATTTGTATTTCCCGTTCGCGTCTTTTGCGCTATTTTAGCGAGTTTTCTTTATTCCTTTTCACCCCCGTTTCCCCTCCTTGGAAAATGAACCCTCCCATCGCGCGTCAAGTTCAGAGGCCAGCTCAGTATGGAAACATAGTACCGCACGTTATGCGTGAATTCATATTATTTCATTCATATTAATTTCATATTATTCGTAATTTCACCATATTAGCGTAATATTAGCGCTCCATATGGAAAATATTCATCATCATAACATTTTAGGTGGTGGTATATTACTTTTTATCGATCACATTTTTTCACAATATTTTCAATATTATTCATCTTGATAATCCTTCTTTTTATAATATCTTCACACTTCTTATTTAGCATAACCTATGCTAAGGGCATGGTGCTCCCCTATCGTTTAACTTGATTTTACTGCATCCATTGTATATGTCTGGCCCAAAAAGTGCGCCAAAAAGTTTTAAATATTATATTATAGCCTATTAAAGTCATTTTTTTTAGAGCAGTAATGTTTTCGAGTCGGAACGTACAAGATGAGGAGGCTATCAACTGAGCCTACATGAAGCGAGGACCCTCGTTCCATCATTAAAGTTTTCAAGGTTACGAATTATGGTAGTTAAACTCATTAAACTGTGTCAAATCCTCATCAAGGACAGAGTAATAATAGCAAACACAGTATTTTAGCTTGAAACAAAGACATCATGTTTTAAAACGATATGAAGAAAAAATAAACGGTATGATTGAAATAAAAAGACTAAGTTGTTCCCTTTTCATACATTTCGTTCGACTGAATGGGATTTGTGGCCATCGCATTCACTTCTTGATTTGTTTCGTATATAGTTACCAATCAGTTATTGTTATCAGAAACCCCGAGTCCCAATGTGATCACATTAAGTGGCGTGCACTGTATAAGCGAATGAAACTCTCTTCCATGAACCCGTCCGGAACATTCAATTACAATGTAAACCATACTTGACAAGCGGTTAATAAATTTCTCTCTTATATATATAATTTTATTTTTCCACGCTGTTTTCGAACAGTGAACAAAGTTAATGAGCAACTTGCATTTTATTTTGCATGATTGGATCTGTATTGAAACTCAGCGTTTTTGATAGAAAGAGTTACATAAATGGTTTGAGAAATGGCACACAGGCTAGATATAATCCTTTCAGACCATAGTGCCACAACCGCATGTGTTGCTGTACCTCACTGTACATTTTTTCTTTCGCTCTCAAGGAGTTAAGACCCGATTTACAGGATTTTGCGCGTTTTTCGTTAGAAGTGTGGTGAATATGAACTTTGGGAGCTTTCATCAGACGGTAACACTTAAAGCTGAACTTTCAAGGGACATTGAGATGGCTTCCAGAAAAAAATGCCTCCGGGGAAAGTAGGATTTGTTACATAAAATATTACAATAAAAAAACTATCCTGCATCATCTTGGCTAAAAAAATTTGACTGAAGTGAATTATTTCTTCACAAAAAATGTAATATTTGGAAACAAAATTAATAAAATAAAGATTCGCTGACATTTATGTTTTTAATGCATTTTTTATGTATCAAAAATACAAAATGTTTTTGAAGATTCCCAAAAATAAATGCATGGGGTCCGAAAGATATAAGAGATTTGGTGCAAGGACTCGAACAAAACGAAATATTTGGTAACTTGTGATTGACTTCATAAGTGGTCTGATAACTGGTCACGAGTCGCAATAGAATAAAATAGTATATTGGTTTTTTAATATTTTACTTTTTTAACCCTTTTATTTCGATCATTCAATTTCCGAGTTTTCTACATTCGTCATGCCCTTTGAAATTTCCGATGTCTCGAAGTACTTTTGCCTGAATCTCAGGGTTTGAGGTTTTTTTGCCATAAATTGCTATGGAACACTGGTTGGGTTCCCAATCCCATGATTAAATCATTCCATATATTGGATCAAACATATAAGATGGGATCCACTGCTGAAAATGCTTGATAAGTTGATCTAAGGTGAGTTGCTTAAAAATTTATTTATTTTTGTTAACCAACAAATTTAGGCTCGTGCGGCTGATGGTTGAGTAGTATGTCTGGAATAAACTGTTGTGTATTCTGACTTGTTTCGAAAGGTATCCACTCAGAAGGGTTGAACTGTATTTATAACGTACATCATCTCCCATTTTACATGAAATTATGAATTTTATTAACCAACAAAAAAATTATATTGAGTTTAGGATCGCGGTTTGATCATGTCTGGGATAAACTGTTGTGTATCGTAACTCGAAATATTCCCTTCGGAAAACCCCGTATGGTGAAACATATTAGTTAGGCCGGGGGAAGCGTTTTATAAGGTTGGACTGTATTTATAATGTAAATGAATAGAAATTCTCTCACAGAAATTCTGTGGTGTTTGGTCAGAACATGACATCTTAAAAAAATGGCTTTTTGATCTAAAAGTAAGTCTTGCTAATTATAACTAATTAGAAGAGAGATAAGTGCACAAAACGTGCGTACGGCTAAACAACACGCTGATGTATGATTTTTTCATTTGTAAATAAAGCATGTGTGTATGCTTTATTTTTGGTTTTTAAATGACAATGAAAATGCTTATATCTCAAAAAAGTGATTTTGGAGTTATGTTATGACCAAACACCACAGAATTTATCATATTAAAAAGCAGTTTCGGTATACACCGCTAGCTTTATTGAGAACATTTTCAATAGTAAATAACAATTTTCACTATTCGTATGCATAAATTTATTGTCTCATTCCCATTTCGTTCTCATTTCTATTGTTCTTGAGATATACGTAAATTCACTTACAGTACATCATTTTCCGGAAGAGGCACAATCTTTGAAAGTGACAGTACTTAGATGGAGACGCAAAAGAAACTGTGTGTGTGTGTTTGTGCAGTGAAATAGTCTTCCTTGAAATAATGGATATCATAATGACTTACGATTGAAATTTTCTAATTAACAATGTTTTTGTGCGAAATTCTCAATCTGTTTTTTTTACAAGCTTTTCTTAACAATGCTAAGGATGAAAACAGTGATTTGTAAAATAGACTAGCGCTGGCTTAAAACGTCCACTAACTTAGACTTGGGGGGAGTGATGTGAGCTTGCTTTCTATTTGAAAAGAGGGACGATTTTTGCTTACGATCCCATAATTTTAGTCCTAATTATACAATTTACAAGCGATTATAAGATGTTTGTATATTCGTTGAATTTCAAGGTGTTTCGCTGTTCACATTCAAATGAACAATATTCACAAATTTATACATAAATAGTGGTTTTAGAGGTTTCGGATATTATAACTTTGAAAATATTCTCAATGCTAAATAACCATTTTCGTTCACTATTTGAATACTATCAATTGTGATTCCACAAAGTGCCTATTCGCGTGAGTGGGATTGAAATATTGCAAGGAAAAAAATCTCAACAAACGCAATAATATTTATCGAATGCATCTTGACGATCCATCATCGTTAACTCACATTATGTTCTGCAATTTAAAGATTGGAGATTTCAAAGTTAAAGAATAAAATTTCCTTGCGTGGTTTTCAGTGGCTTAGTGTATTTAACGCACTCAGGAGGAAAGAAATGGGTATTCCAGGTGTGCGTAACACATGTTGTGGGAAGCGTAAACGCAATAGAGAAAGAAATGTTGGTATAAGTTTGGTTTTATACAGGGGCGACATGTAATAATAATGCAGTGAGGAACACATGCAAGGTGATTAATGTTTCACTTCCGATCCCCGGTTTCATGCAGCAGGGCTTTGCGAACCCATTATCGAAACAGATGGGCTCACGCAAGTGAAGGAGGCAGGTTTTGGCTTCAAGCGTTGCAAAACGCCACCGTTGGGAAGAGATATGCAATCTGATTGCCTGCAAATGGGAAGTAAATTTGTTACGTGATTAATCGCACATTGCGTTAAGCGGTTTCGTTAATTAAGCAACTTCCACGGAAAGAGGATTCGGATGCAAGGAAATTCCGAGCATAAGGTAGACAGATATAGGCTGGATTTGTATAAGCATCTTATCGGTAAAAAAAAGACGAAAGATAGCAAATATATATATATTGAAGGGTAAACTGAATATTTCTTTTATTCAAGTTTAACTTCCTATGTAAGCTACAGATTTCCTGGGTAAATAGTTTCCGGGCTTACTTCGATTTTCTTTGCTCAGAGCAAGATATATGCTCTTTTATACATTCATGAGCATATATCTAGTTTGTTCATAAATGGTCTACCCGGGATACTGAAAATTCATCTCCGATACTTCGACCCCAGGGCGTTTCGTCACAAGCACATTTTGTTCCCGGACGGGCAGTGACGCATGAGTGAGCGATCGACCGCATATGTAACCAAGTGAGTGTGTGGGTGACCGTATGAGAGACCAAGTGAGTAGGGGAAGTGCCCGTATTAGTGACCCTGTTAGGGACTAAGTGACCGTCTCACTGATCATATGAGTGACTAAGGAAATCGGTGAGTGACCGTAAAAGTAACCAGATTAGTGGGAAATCGTATAGAAATTTTTTGTCGCTTTCGAGAGCAGGTTTTCACTGTAGCTCGGCTTTAACGACAAACTTGAAAAGGGAACTTGAGAAATAAATACAAAAATTATGACAACATGAAAATTAAATGTACATGAAAAGATGAACCGCAAAACTGTTTGAATATCTTCTGATTCTATCATAATATGGAGATAATACATTTGACGAGGAGTAAAAGGCCAATCAAATAATTCAACAAAACGCCTATCAGTCCCATTATTCTTAATGTCAATGTGCAGGAACAGTAATGATTCTTCTAGGAGGGAGGAATGAGAATAGAAAATGAAGATGAAACCGATCAATTAGAATTTTTAAAAAATGGATAATTCTCCATAGTAGGGAGTGAACCTATCAACGATCAAGTGGTTCAGTGGTCAAAGTAACTGACTCGCATCTCGAAGACCCGGGTTCAAACCCTACCGCACAATCGATCAAA
The DNA here is from genome assembly GCF_987345545.1 of Pholcus phalangioides. Taxonomy (NCBI): domain Eukaryota; kingdom Metazoa; phylum Arthropoda; class Arachnida; order Araneae; family Pholcidae; genus Pholcus; species Pholcus phalangioides. The sequence goes on from NW_028301607.1 coordinate 14,938,404, forward strand.
TCGAAAAACTTGTCCATTCGACCAGCTTTCGAAATAGGCGCCCAAATGGCAAGACGATCGTCTCCCACTTCGATGGTTACCATCAAGGTTCATGGGTTCGAATCCGAGAATACAACGTTAGAAGCAAATGCTCTACCTGCCGAGCCTGGGGCGACCATCGATGGATGGAGCCTTCGTTTCCCACCCAACTCCTGTGGTTGGAAATTACGTATGGCGATATATGACCGGAGTTGGTGTGCGGTAAAGTAGCTTTCGAAATACCATGGAATAAGCCAAATTTGTCACAGGAGAAATTCAGTCGTTTTTTTGCAATACATCACTGAAATCTGCGTTTGACGAAGTAATTTTAGTAGGTTTTATTTAGTAGGTTTTATACTTTATTCGGGACATGGGAAAAAGCTAACTGCGATAAAAAGCGTCACTTTTTCTCCTGGTGGTCAAAACTGAACTACTTTTTATTGAATCATTCCCCCCCCCCCCCCATAATATCACGTTCCGTAAACATACCTCTATCAGAATGGGTGCTACATACGTCTGAATAGTACCAGTTTAACATAATAAACTGGACAAAATGAGCTGGTTCTTTAACATACACCCTGTGCTACTGTTTCCAAAAAGTTTTACTTGGTAATATTTCTTGAAATGAAAAGCCTTATCAAACTTTTAGCCACCCTCCTACTCGAACTGTCTCTACAGTAAAATATTTGCTTGAATGGATATTGCTTGAGATATTCGAAGAAAAATTTCAGTTTCGAAACTCGAAAGAATATTATTGTGAGATAGTCGCGATTTCCTAGGAATCTCCTAAGGAATGTTTCAACTATTTGGAATAGTTCCAACTTTTCGGCGAAATTCTTCGCAAAACTTGTCTGTGGATTTAGAAATTTGAATGCTAGCAACGCGAATTATTAAACATTGCCTGTAAATGATGTCAAGGAAATGTTTTGAAAATATCATCTGATTACTATTATATTTCAAATACGGTTTTGT